>NW_019261307.1:0-5563 GCF_002742605.1 Olea europaea var. sylvestris | reverse complement strand
TATTTTAGTCAAAGTTGGAAACTCGCGTGACATTGGAAGATCCTGGTCTCAAATTGCCTTATGCGACCGCATTGAAGAATAGGTTGCGGTCGCATGGTTATCCTGATATCTGCCGGCCAAAGTCCTGTAGGAAATTCAGTGTATGTGGATAAAATCGGGAAATGTTGTCTTTCGTCTCGTCAATTTGAATAATGCGCAATTAAAAGACTCCCAGATGAGGAGGGGGGTCACAATCGGACCGCTTAAATCCCAAGCTCTTCTTAGACAGTTTAGGTCTTTTTGATTAAGCCTTTCAATTTTGTAACTATGCAAGTCAACAAAATTCAAACGACCGTATATCGAATTTTCACTAGATCATTGAAAGTTTTATTTCCAACAAATAACTTTTATTCCAATAGAATTTTAAATTCATGAAGCATACGAACAATATATCATAAATTCATGAAGCATGGACTGTAAATTTAATACGAAAAATTGCATGAATTAAACAACTGAAATGTAGAATTTTAACCCGAGGCCTGTGTTACATAGAGTTTCCTTAAAACAGATTCGCCCCCTTACCGTCCGTTTCCCAGGATACAACAGTGAAACCAGTAGCTTCCGAGCACCGCAGAAACTACTCCGGCGAACTGAACTAGTGCCTGAACTACACCACCACCAAGAGAGAACTCTATGGAAATGAATTTCTAGTGTATTCTAAACTTGAAAGCTTTTGCTTTTTTTTGTGTGTGTTGAAATGAGGAAAATGAGCCACTATTTATAGGCTAGGCTACAATTAATGGCAATGACCTTTCGAGTTCCTCATCTTTTTCCTATGTTGGACAAATTCATTTTTCCCACATGAACTCCCTTTTGAGTGGCACACTTTGAGTCTCAATTTCTCATATACTCGAGCATCAACTTTGGCAAGTAAGTATATGATATCGATGTACTCACGAAGTAGAACACAAATCAACTTTCATCTTCCAAATTGAACAACCGGGTCCCACTCAAAACTCATGCCAAAGTAGTCCAATTTTTCCAACAATTCCCCACATGAATGAAAATTGAGAGCGACTTATGAATGTGACACATGACGACTTTTGAATGTGACACGTGATGACTTGGTGATAAAGTTCAACAGTTGAAACCTGCATACGATAGGTAGGTGTTACTCTTTGAACCTTCGCTTGTGAAAGCATATTTACTTCACTGGCTGACCAGTAGACGCAATGTCCTTGAACTGTTCTACCGTTTATGTAAACGATGATACACTTCACACAGGATTCTGCCTAACATATTTCAGTTCTCATTATTATGTTCGTTTTGGCCATGAACATACGCCCGGTTCTATGAGAGTTCACAAGAATTACGCCCCACACAATTCCCTTAGAAGCGGCCCCACTTCTCTCACACATAGGTGCTTTCTTATTACAAGTAACCCACATTACTTGGCTCGATTTTCGACGCATAATAATCATTAAAAGCCTATTGCCTATCCTCCTTCTTTACGGGCATCACTGTCGTATCACAGAAATGGACAGGAGGTAATATCCACCACAGTGATTCTATCAAGTCTTTACAATTACGTTGTCCCTTTGAACCTAGATCTTGGGATCTCCAGTCAACTAGGTTGGGTTTTCCTTTGTATTAACTTATCCATTCAAGAGCTTAAGTCCCATTCCTCTCAATGATTTCTCAACTAACTCTCTATTTAACCCTTTAGTTAGCGGATCCGCAATGTTATCCTTTAACTTTACATAATCAATAGTGATAACTCCAGTTGAGAGTAGTTGCCTAATGGTATTATGTCTACGACGTATATGTCTAGACTTACCATTATACATGTTGTTTTGTGCCCTTCCAATTGCCGATTGACTATCACAATATATGCAAATTGTTGGCACAGGCTTTGACCATCTTGGAATATCCTCTGAGAAGTTGCGTAGCCACTCAGCCTCTTCACCACTTTTATCTAGAGCTGTAAACTCAGATTCCATAGTAGATTTGGCTATCACTGTTTGTTTAGAAGATTTCCATGATATAACTGCACCTGCTAAAGTGAACACAAATCCACTCGTGGACTTTGAGTCTTTTATGTCGGATATCCAATTAGCATCACTATATCCTTCAATGACCGCTGGATATCTGCTATAGTGCAGTCCAAAATTACGAGTATATCTTAAGTACCTTAGTACTCTTACTATTCCTTTCTAGTGATCAGCTCTTGGATTACTCGTGTATCTACTCAGTTTACTGACTGTGTAGGCTATGTCTGGTCTAGTACAACTCATTAAGTACATTAGACTTCAGATAACTCTCGAGTATTCTACTTGAGAGATACTTTCTCCTCTATTTTTAGACAGATGTTGACTAGTATCTATTGATGTTCTAGCCAAGCCAGTATCATCCTTATGGAATTTTCCTAAAATTTTGTCCACATAATGTGACTGACTTAGAACAAGCCCATTTGATGTTCTTGAGATTTTCACTCCAAGTATAACATCAGCTAAACCCATATCTTTCATGTCAAACCTCGAGTTTAACATAATTTTAGTGGATTCAATCATCTTATTGTTACTGCCAACAATAAGCACGTCGTCAACGTAAAGACATAAGATGACATATCCGTCTTTAGTGTCTTTGACGTAAACACATTTGTCACACTCGTTGATCTTAAATCCACTCTCCATCATGACACTGTCAAATTTCTCATGCCATTGTTTTGATGCTTGTTTCAAGCCAGACAATGACTTTACCAATTTACACACTTTCTTTTCCTGCCCTGGAGACGAAAACCCTTCGGGTTGTTCCATATAGATTTTTTCATCTAAGTCTCCATTCAAGAAGGCAGTCTTAACATCCATTTGATGTACTTCAAGATTTCGCAAAGCAGCAATCGCAAGTATCATTCTAATGGATGTTATTCTCGTTACTGGAGAATATGTATCAAAGTAATCAAGGCCTTCCATTGTCGGTAACCTTTTATTACCAACCTGGCCTTATACTTTTCAATGGTTCCATCTGCTTTCATTTTTCGTTTGAAAATTCACTTGTAGCCTAGTGGTTTACTTCCTGGTGGAAGATCCACTAGCATCCATGTATGATTTTGCAGGATAGAATCTATTTCACTTTTAATGGCCTCTTTCCATTGAGGTCCTTCCGAGGAGTTCACAGCCTCTTGATAGCTTTGAGGTTCACTTTCTAGCATATAGGTCAGAAAATCCGGACCATAAGATTTTTCTGTCCTTTTCCTTTTGCTACGTCTAGGTTCAACCTCAACCTCCTCTTCTAGTTCTTGGTCCTGACTATGTTCAATTATAGTCTTGTATGTCCATTTAGAAGAACTTGCATCTTCTTCGGACCTGCATAGAAACACATGTTCAATGAATGAAGCATTTCTCGACTCCATTATCGTGTTTCTGTGTATATCTTGGATTTTAGATTCATACACGAAAAATCGATAAGCACTACTGTTATGTGCATATCCAATGAATATGCAATCTACAGTTTTCAGGCCTATCTTCACATTCTTTGGTGTTGGGACAGCCACTTTAGCAAGACACCCCCACACTCGTAAGTATTTATAGGAAGGCGTTCTTCCTTTCCATAACTCATAAGGGGTCTTCTTCATTTTCTTTCGGGCCACCTTATTCAAAAGGTAATTTGCTGATAATACAGCATCCCCCCACATGTTCTGAGGTAATCCAGAACTTACTAGCATCGCATTCATCATTTTCTTTAAAGTGCGATTTTTCCTTTCAGCAACACCATTTTGTTGCGGTGAATACGGTGCGGTGGATTCATATATGATTCCGTGTTATGCACAGAATTCAGCAAATGGTGCTTCATACTCACCACCTCGATCGCTTCTTAGCACCTTAATTTTCTTGTTAAGTTGATTTTCAACTTCATTCTTATAGAGAACAAATTCTCTATCGCTTCATCCTTGCTTTTTAGCAAATACACATAGCAGTATTTCGTGCTATCGTTGACAAAAGTAATGAAATACTTGTTACCACCTCTTGTTTGTACAAATTTTAAATCACATATATCACTGTGAATTAAATCAAGTGATTCCGTATTTCGTTCAATTGACTTAAATGACAACCTAGTCAATTTTGCTTCAACACAAGTCTCACACTTATGTTTGGAATCAACATGGAATGCTGGTATGCATTTCAAGTTAACTAGCCTACGTAAAGTATCATAGTTAACGTGTCCTAGTCTACCATGCCACACATTGGAAGACTCAAGCAAGTAAACAGAAGTATTCACTTTATTATTCATTTTTGGTTTAACAACCATTACATTGAGTTTAAACATTCCATTGGAAATATAACCTTTTCCAACAAACATTCCACTTTTCGACAAGATGACCTTGTCTGACTCAAACACAATGCGAAAACCATGCTTATTCAAAAGTGACCCGGACACAAGGTTCTTGCGGATTTCCGGCACATACAGCACGTTGTTAAGAGTCAGCCCTTTTCCCGAAGTCATCTTTAGAACCACTTTTTCTTGGCCCTTGATTTCAGAAGTTGCTGAATTCTCCATGAACAACTTCTCTCCATTCTCAACTGCTTCAAAAGTAGTATATAACTCTTTATCAGAGCACACATGTCTCGTTGCTCCAGTGTCAATCCACCATTCTTTTGGGTTAGAACCCACCATGTTCACTTCAGAAATGACTGCTGCGAGACTCATCTCCGACACATCATGTGCCATATAGTCAACCACATTTGCCTCTTTCTTCTTCTTTGGCAATCTGCACTCCGAAGATTTGTGGCCTACTTTGTCACAGTTGAAGCACTTCCCTTGAAATTTCTTCTTAGGAATGCCCCCTTTTGGTCCCAGTTTGATTCCTTTTCCACTGGATGACCCAACTTTGGTTTTGTAGTTCTTACTACCTTGACCATGTTCAACAATATTGGCCTTAGCCGCACAAGGATTGAACCACTTCTTTTCGGAACTCTTGTTGTCTTCTTCAATTCGAAGTTTAACAATCAGTTCTTCGACGTTCATTTCCTTTCGCTTGTGTTTCAGATAATTTTTGAAATCTTTCCATGCGGGATGCAATTTTTCAATGATTGCAGCCACTTGAAAAGTTTCACTCAGAATCATCCATTCGGCATGAATTTTGTGAAGAATCACTTGGAGTTCTTGCACTTGACTGATTATAGTTTTGGAGTCCACCATCTTATAGTCCAAGAATCAACCGACGATAAATTTCTTAGCCCCGGCATCCTCAGTCTTATATTTTCGGTCCAAAGACTCCCACAACTCCTTAGCAATTTTCATGGTGCTATATACGTTGTATAGCGAATCTGCCAAACTGTTCATGATGTAATTCCGGCATAAGAAGTCCGAGTGTTTCCAAGCATTAACGGCACTGATAGTTTGAACATCCACCTCACCCTCTTGGAGTTTTGGAGCACTTTCAGTCAAGAATCTTGCAAGATTCAAGGTGGTCAGATAGAACCGCATTTTCTGCTGCCACATCTTGAAATTCAAGCCGTTGAATTTCTTCGGCTTTTCCCTATGGTTAACTGGTACATTAACCGGAACATTAGTCACATGTTGG
>NW_019261306.1:0-1024 GCF_002742605.1 Olea europaea var. sylvestris | reverse complement strand
ATGAAAAGTGATTTTTGATTTCATGATAACTTCGGGTTTGTTCGTTTTTGGCTAATTGCTAGTCTAATTCGATTGGAATCGAGGAAATGAAAAGTGGTTTTCGATTTCATAATTCGATTGGAATCGAGCCAATGAAAAGCGGTTTTCGATTTCATAATTCGATTGGAATCGAGCCAATGAAAAGCGGTTTTTGATTTAATGATAAATTCGGGTCTGATCATTTTCGGCGAATTGCTAGTCCAATTCTATTGGAATCGAGCCAATGAAAAGTCACTTTTGATTTCATGATAACATCGTGTTTGTTCGTCTTTGGCAAATTGCTAGTCTAAATCGATTGGAATTGAGCCAATGAAAAATGGTTTTTGATTTCATGATAACTTCGGGTTTGTTCGTCTTTGACAAATTGCTAGTCTAATTCAATTGGAATCGAGCCAATGAAAAGTAGTTTTTGATTTCATGATAACTTCGGGTTTGTTCATTTTTGGTGAAATGCTTGTCTAATTCGATTGGAATCGAACAAATTGAAAGTGGTTTTTGATTTCATGATAAATTCGCGTTTGATCATTTTCGGCGAATTGCTAGTCCAATTCTATTGGAATTGAGCCAATGAAAAGTGGCTTTCGATTTCTTAATAACATTGGGTTTGTTCGTCTTTAGCAAATTACTAGTCTAATTCGACTGGAATCGAGCCAATGAAAAGTGGTTTTAGATTTCAAGATAACTTCGAGTTTTTTCATTTTTTACGTAATGCCGGTCTCATTCAATTGGAATCGAGCCAATGAAAAGTGGTTTTTTATTTCATGATAACTTCGGGTTTGATCATTTTCGGCGATTGCTAATCTGTTTCGATTGGATTCGAGCCAACGAAAAGTGGCTTTCGATTACATGTTAACTTCGGGTTTGATCGTTTTCGAAAAATTACTAGTCTAATTCGATTGTTTTCGAGCCAATGAAAAGTGGTTTTCGATTTGATGTTAACTTCAGGTTTGATTATTTTCGGTGAATTGCTAATCTAATTCGATTG
>NW_019261305.1:0-1024 GCF_002742605.1 Olea europaea var. sylvestris | reverse complement strand
TGGAATCAAGCCAATGAAAAGTGGTTTTTTGGATTTCATGATAACTTCGGGTTTGTTCGTTTTTGGAGAATTGGTAGTCTAATTCGATTAGAATCGAACCAATGTAAAGTAGCTTTCGATTTCATGATAACTTCGGGTTTGTTTCATTTCTGGCGAAATGCTAATCAAATTCGATTGGAATTGAGCCAATGAAAAGTGGTTTTTGATTTCATGATAACTTCGGGTTTGTTCGTTTTTGTCGAAATGCTAGGGTAATTTGATTAGAATCAAGCCAATGAAAAGTGGTTTTTGATTTCATGATAACTTCGGGTTTGTTTGTTCATGGAGAATTTCTAGTCTAATTCGATTTGAATCAAGCCAATGAAAAGTTGTTTTTGGTTTCATGATAACTTCGAGTTTGTTCATTTTTTACGAAATGCTAGTCTAATTCGATTGGAATCGAGCCAATGAAAAGTTATTTTCGATATCATGATAACTTCCGGTTTCTTCATTTTCGGCGAATTGCTAGTCTAATTCGATTGAAATCGAGCCAATGAAAAGTGGTTTTTGATTTCATGATAACTTTGGGTTTGTTCATTTTTGGCTAATTGCAAGTCTACTTGGATTGGAATCGAGCCAATAAAAAGTGGTTTCTGATTTCATGATAACTTTAGGTTTGTTCATCTTTAGCGAATTGCTAGTTTAATTTGATTGGAATCGAACCAATGAAAAGTGGTATTTGATTACATGATAACTTTGGGTTTGTTGGTTATCGACTAATTGCTAGTCTACTTGGATTTGAATCGAGCCAGTGAAATGTGGTTTTTGATTTCATGATAACTTCGGGTTTGTTCGTTATTGGCGAATTGCTAGTCTAAATCGATTGAAATCGAGCCAATGAAAAGTGGTTTTGGATTTCATGATAACTTCGGGTTTGTACGTTTTTGGCAAATTGCATGTCCAATTCGATTGGAATCGAGCCAATGAAAAGTGGTTTTTTTGATTTCATGATAACTTCGGGTTTGTTCGTTTTTGGCGAATTGCT
>NW_019261304.1:0-1024 GCF_002742605.1 Olea europaea var. sylvestris | reverse complement strand
TTGTTTCCGATCAATTAGTCAAATTTTAGCCGATTCCGACACCGTCGCGAAATATGACGAAATTGCCCCCGTCGCGATTTTTGCTTCCGATCAATCAGTCAAATTTTTGTCGATTCCTACACCGTCGCGAAAAGTGATGAAATTGCCCCCGTCGCGATTTTTGTTTCCAATCAATCAGTCAAATTTTAGCCGATTCCGACACCGTCGCGAAAAATGACGAAATTGCCCCCGGCGCGATTTTTATTTCCGATCAATCAGTCAAATTCTAGCCGATTCCGACACCGTCGCGAAAAATGACGAAATTGCCCCCGGCGCGATTTTTATTTCCGATCAATCAGTCAAATTCTAGCCGATTCCGACACCGTCGCGAAAAATGACGAAATTGCCCCCGGCGCGATTTTTATTTCCGATCAATCAGTCAAATTCTAGCCGATTCCGACACCGTCGCGAAAAATGACGAAATTGCCCCCGGCGCGATTTTTATTTCCGATCAATCAGTCAAATTCTAGCCGATTCCGACACCGTCGCGAAAAATGACGAAATTGCCCCCGGCGCGATTTTTATTTCCGATCAATCAGTCAAATTCTAGCCGATTCCGACACCGTCGCGAAAAATGACGAAATTGCTCCCGGCGCGATTTTTGTTTCTGATCAATCAGTCAAATTTTAGCCAATTCCGACACCGTCACGAAAAATGGCGAAATTGCCCCCGTCGCAATTTTTGTTACCGATAAATCAGTCAAATTTTAGCCGATTCCGACACCGTCGCGAAAAATGACGAAATTGCCCCCGGCGTGATTTTTTTTCCGATCGATCTGTTAAATATTAGCGGATTCCGACACCGTCGCGAAAAATAACGAAATTGCCCCCGGCGCGATTTTTGTTTCGGATCAATCGGTCAAATTTTATCCGATTCCGACTCCGTTGCGAAAATTGACGAACTTTTCACCGGCGCGATTTTTATTTCCGATCAATCAGACAAATTTTAGCCCATTCCGACACCGTCGCGAAAAATGACGAAATTG
>NW_019261303.1:0-1024 GCF_002742605.1 Olea europaea var. sylvestris | reverse complement strand
TGAACTTTGCTATTTGTACACTGATTTTTGACACGTTGTTTGACACTTGCATTGTTGTCAAGTGTCAATTAGATGAGAAAACTCTTTGTGATTTATTCTATCCAATGGGGTAATATCACGTGGTAAAGTGTAAACTAAAGTGTGTACACCATAGTGTAAATGTAGTAAGGTTCTTACTGATTGAACTGAGCTATTTGCATGCTGATTTTAGACACGTTGTTTAACACTTGCATTGTTTTCAAGTGTTAATTGGATCGAAAAAATGTTTGAAATTTAAACTATCCAACAGGGTAATATCACGTAGCAAAGTGTAGACTAAAGTGTACACCATATTGTCCATGTAGCGAGGTTCTTTCCGATTGAACTTTCCTATTCGTACACTGATTTTTGACACGTTGTTTGACACTCAAATTGTTGTCAGGTGTCAGTTGGATGGGAAAACTATTTGAAATTAATACTATCCAACAGGGTAATGACACGTGGTAAAGTCTAAACAAAAGTAGACACCGTAGTGTACATGTCTCATTGTTCTTATTGATTGAAGTTTACAATTTGTAAACTAATTTTTGACACGTTGTTTGACACTTGCATTGCTGTCGAATATCAAATGGATCGAAAAACAATTTTAAATTTAAACTGTCGACTGGGGTAATGTCATAATGTAAAGTGTACACCATAGTGTACATGTAGCAAGGTTCTCACCAACTGAACTTTGTTATTTGTACACTGATTTTTGACACGTTGTTTGACATTTGCATTGTTGTCAAATGTCAATTGTATGGGAATTCTATTTGAAATTTAAATTGTCCAATAGGGTAATGTCACGTGGCAAAGTGTAAACTAAAGTGTATACCATAGTGTACATGTAGCAAGGTTCATACCTATTGAACTTTCCTATTTATACACTGATTTTTGGCATGTTGTTTGACACTTGCATTGTTGTCAAGTGTCAATTGGTTGATAAAACTATTTGAAATTTAAACTCTCCAATAGGGTATTGTCACGTGTTAAAGTGTAAACTAAA
>NW_019261302.1:0-1024 GCF_002742605.1 Olea europaea var. sylvestris | reverse complement strand
TAAAATTTTATTATTAATTAATCTTATTCTCCTTAACTTTCTTTCTAAAATATTTTTAGTTTTTTCCATTATATTTTTATGATAATTCATATATTTCTTTATGATACAACTCATTTTCAAATATTTCCCAAATTATTTCATATGTACGTCTATCTTTGATAAATCTTACAATTAATTTATGTAATATTTGTTCATTTATTTCTCTAGGTAAATTCCTAGTTATATATAATGTTATTATTTTTAATTTTTTAGGGATGTGGTTGTAAAATATATAACATCCTTTTTCTTCAATACATTGATAATAATTATTTATTTTTAAGATTTCCATGACCTCTATGGCTCTGATACCAACTGGACGGGTGCTACTTTGAGCGAACAAAAAATCTAATAATCTAATAAACATGAAACTAAAAATCTAAAATTTTAATTTTCCAAAAACTCTTTTATTTTTGCTATTAGGTGTATGTAAAATCTTAAGATAAAGACTAATTTTTTGTATACTTGTGGTAATCTATTTTTTATTATTCTTTTCATAAATTTTTAAGTAATTCTTCAAAATCTAGTAATGTCTGAAAATTTATAATATCAATATCTGTTATCATATCCACATCTATTCTAAAAGGTATATCATATTTTGAGATATTTTTCTTTCTTTTTTTCAATTTATCTATTATATCTTGTATATCTTTTATGATTATTGATCTTACAATTCCTTTAGCAAAATTTTCTAATAAGTTTTCTTTGAAACATTTTAATATTTCTTGTGATGCATATAATTGTTCTTGATATCCTATCTTATCAATTTCTTTTTCAAACTTAATTTCTTTTTTTATTTTTAACAACCTTTTTTATATTATATGGTCCTCTCTTATATTTGCGTTTTTCCATTTTATAATTATTCATTAATAATTCTTTCAAATTTTAGAAAAATTATTTGTTAATTTTTAAGGACTTAAATAGAAGATTTTTATTAGATAAAGGGTTGTTTTTTAATATTTGTTAAATGGTGTTTTAGGTAGTTCAA
>NW_019261301.1:0-1024 GCF_002742605.1 Olea europaea var. sylvestris | reverse complement strand
ATTCATTAAATACATGTTTAATGCAATTCATGATTTTGTTTGTGATTCACGTAATTAATAATTTCCTCTCTATTGAAATTATGAAATACATTTTGACGACTCCTTGTATATTTTGTAACTGTCATGGGAGGAAATGATTGGAATAATGTGATTTTTCATTTTAAATGCAATGAAAATGGTGGATTTATGCATGTGCTTGTGTCCATTGCATCTTTGATTAATTACAAATGGACATCGTTTTTATATTTAGCAAGTCGATAATTCCAAGTTAAAAATTATGAACGGGAATGTAGTATCATGATTTTGACCTATAAAATTTATTTGTCAATACAATGGTCCGCACCTTGTTTGGAATGATTATACAAATATGCATGTAGGAAATCTATGTTCCTTTGGTTGGATAGGTAACTTTGTTGGATGTCTATATAATAATCACGAAAAGCGGATATGGAATGTGACATTATAGTGTCATTTGTATAAATGTGAATTCCAAATAGTGAATTCATTTGGTGAATCCATACAAGGGTTTGGATTTCGGATAGACTTTTTGGTCTGTATATGCAAATCCGATATATACTGCAAGTTGCATATAAGCTAAATATATGATATGATAGTATAAAATACGGTAAGCAGCAAATAAAGTAAGATGCAAATACGGTAAACCGCATATATGGTAAGTTGTATATACAGTAAGCGACATATAGTTAAGTCGCATATACGATAAGTTACATCTACGGTATGCGTCAATCCGGTAAATGACATATACGGTACGAAGTTGTAAATTCGATATATGTCTATGAATTTTGGTTTGAAAATTATACAAACCTTGATTAATGATGATAGCTTCAATTAATTCTATGAAATTAAATGAGATGACTTGTACAAAATTATAGTTGCATAAGAGTGACAAAAAGTGATTTTGTCCTAATCATTTGAAAGTGGAAATTGCTTACCCAATTATTGAGATATGAAAATATTTTATAGAGCACAAATGGTGTCTATAGTTGACGGTGGTGCCAAAAAT
>NW_019261300.1:0-1024 GCF_002742605.1 Olea europaea var. sylvestris | reverse complement strand
CGGGATATCCTGGGCTCGAGGATTTGCACTTATGGGGACGGCCATAGGTATTATCGACTGCCCTAAGTCCTCGGTTGGTGTTCTCGAACTCGAGGATGACGTATCGCTATCACTACTCGACATCCTACCCTAAATATAGACTTTTCTTAAAAATTAACTTAAAGACTTGAGGACTCACCTTATCCCGACGATTCCGACAAGGTTTACTGATAGTAAAAAAGTAAAAAATGAATAGGATTGGAGGCTTATATAGGGAAACATGGGTGGGAGCCCAAAGGTCGCATCCTGAACCGTTCGATCATGCCACGTGTCCTACATCCCACGGTTTAAAAATTACACCGCCTTTCTACTAGGGCTGGCGTCATTACCACATCTGACGTCAGCCCTCAGGAGGCCTTCCTCAGTATTTAATCGACAGAGGCTCTATACCGAGGACTGTAACTAGGACCTTTTTGCACCTATCCTCGTGCATATTATCGAGCACAGGTGCACGGGGGCCAATGATATTACCGAGTATTGTTCCCGACGAATATAGACCGAGGACTCAATTCCGTCGGTATGTGCATCAAAATGCTCGGGACATATGTGCTCGGGTATCATGTATGCCCGGGCTATTAGCCCGAAGATTAATTACACAATCGTTCGACATGTCCTCGGGACTATGTCCTCGGGATTATGACCTACGACACCGCCTTGTCCAACGAGAGGTTTATTCTGACTAAGTATCCTTAATTTATGTCTCCTATGCCCAGAAGAACTCTATTGGTATCACAATTATACGACAATCCAAACTCCTATCTCGCGTAGGACTCATTGGTATAAAATTGCAAAATCAAGCTATCCTACTACAGGTGCAATGCGGAATCCTGATATGGACACACTACCTACCCCTATAAATACAGGACCTTGAACCATTATTCAGGTACATTTTTACATTGTTCTTCAGTACATAGCCTCACGCATATATTTCCCTTTCTGACTTAAGCATCGGAGGGGCGACGAGAACACACCTCGTTGCCTTTGT
>NW_019261299.1:0-1024 GCF_002742605.1 Olea europaea var. sylvestris | reverse complement strand
AAAATTGCGCCAGGGGCAATTTCGTCATTTTTTGGGACCTTGTCGGAATGGGCGCAAATTTGACAGCTGATCGGGAACAAAAACCGAGCCAGGTGAATTTCGTCATTTTTCGCAACTGTGTCGGAATTGGTTAAAATTTGACAGGTTGATCGGAAACAAAAATCGCTCCGGGGGAAATTTCGTCATTTTTCGCGATGGTTTCGGAATGGGCTAAAATTTGACTGGTTGATCGGAAACAAAAATCGCGCCGTGGGCAATTTCGTCAGTTTTCGCGACGGTGTCGAAATCGGCTAAAATTTCACTGATTGATCGGAAACAAAAATCGCTCCGGGGGAAATTTCGTCATTTTTCGCAACTGTGTCGGAATTGGTTAAAATTTGACAGGTTGATCGGAAGCAAAAATTGCGCCAGGGGCAATTTCGTCATTTTTAGCGACTGTGTCGGAATGGGCTAAAATTTGGCAGGTTGATCGAAAACAAAAAACCGTGCCGGGGGCAATTTCGTCATTTTTCTCGACTGTGTCGGAATGGGCTAAAATTTGACAGGATGAGTGGAAGCATAAATCGCGCCGGGGGCAATTTCATCATTTTTCGCGACCGTGTCGGGATGGGCTCAAATTTGACAGGTTGATCGGGAACAAAAATCGCGCCGAGGGTAATTTCTTCATTTTTCGCAACTGTGTCGGAATTTGCTCAAATTTGATAGGTTGATCGGAAACAAAAATCGCGCCGGGGGCAATTTCGTCATTTTTCTCGACTGTGTCGGAATGGGCTAAAATTTGATTGGTTGATCGGAAATAAAAATCGCGCCAGGGGCAATTTCGTCGCTTTTTGCAACTATGTCGGAATGGGCTAAAATTTGAAAGGTTGATCGGAAATAAAAAATCGTGCCGGGGGCAATTTCGTCATTTTTCGCGGCTGTGTCCGAATGGGCTAGAATTCGACAGGTTGATCGGAAACAAAAGTCGCGCCGGGGGCAATTTCTTCATTTTTCGCGACGGAGTCGGAATGGGCTCAAATTTGAC
>NW_019261298.1:0-1024 GCF_002742605.1 Olea europaea var. sylvestris | reverse complement strand
ATAAATCCTTTAACAACCATTATTTCAACGATTGAAACATTGGGATGTCGTTTTAGGAATACGAAAAATGCTCCCACTATCTTCCTGTAAACACACAATTCGTTTTCAAATTTGATAAAATCAAACACTTTGACTTTTCATCAAATCTAAGATTTCAACTCTAAGAGACTTCTCTTAACCTATAGTCACGATATGCAACTGTTGCAAACAAAACCCGAATGGACTTAAGCAAGGCTACAGGAGAAATATTTCACCAAGGTCAACATTTAACCTTTGCTTCTGTCATTGCTTTGTATATATGGATATTCATATCCATATCGACCTTTTCTTTTGTAAACTATTTACAAAAATTTATGGGCTTTATTCCATTAGGAGGCTTGACCAAGGTCCAAACCTTGTTCACTTGCGTCGAGTTTCATCTCGAGTTTCATGGCCTCTTGCTGTCTCTTTTAAGTCAACACTTGACTTTATTTTGTTGCAACTAGCAGGTTCATTATCCTGGATCACTGATTAATGATTCGCACCTTCTTGAAGATCGAATGAGCCTACTAGATTCACATAGAGCTGTCATGTCCTCAGGAGTCTTTACTTCCTGATCCAAAGTATGTCACATATCACTTATGGGATCAAACTCAGATTCATCTACTTGGTTAACTATATCTATGGACTTTTGAACTCTTTCAAAACTCTATTTTACTCCCACTGTCCTCTCCTAGAGTAAACATTTTCTCTAAGAAGACGATATGTCGTGAGACGAAGACTTTCTTCATGATAATAGAATTTATATTCAAATGTCTCCTTTGAATATCACACAGATATGTATTTATCGGATTCGGTCTCAAACTTATCCGATTTAAGGCGCTTCAAATAAGCGACATGGCCCCAATCTTTCATATAAGATAAATTGGGACTATTGTCCTTCCATAACTCGTATGGAGTTCTGTTAACCAATTTAGATGGGACATGGTTTAGTGTGCTGCACACTGCAATCAATGCGTGACCTCAAAACAATTTTGAGAAATTT
>NW_019261297.1:0-1024 GCF_002742605.1 Olea europaea var. sylvestris | reverse complement strand
TTATTTACCTATTATAAAAAAAACTCCAATAAAGCAGTCACGGGTTTTAAAGGTTGTTCATTTTATTTATTTATTTATTAGAGAAAATAGAGGTCGTAATTTAGTCGTGTCTTTATTAATTTAATACATGATTGAATAGCAAAGTAAATATATTTTTAATTTTTTACTCTTTATTATTGTTAATGTTATACAATTTATTTTATCAAATATACCACTCGAGTGAGATATAAGTTGATTGTAAAAATTTCTCAAATTATCATTACTTTTTACCTTTTACTACTAAATAAAGTTGTGGAGGAGATCATGATGTTGATTCTTTGTCGAGCATCAACCTTTTCGTTTCCTTTGTTTTATATATATCATACTTTCGATTTAAATTGAAAAATATCAATTTAATAGGTATAATAAAACTTGTTTGTTAATTTTCATTAAAAATATCAGAAAATTTTGATATATTATAATTGAGACAAATGTGTTAAAATTAAAACCTGAATACTTGGGGTCGAATTAATTCGTTGTCAAAATTATTCATAAAGGCCATTTGTTCGGTTCCCACCGAGATATGGCCATATCACATCGAATGAGACAAGACAGTGGGATACTATTGCACCCTCACCAACCCCTAAAAAAAAGAATATATTTTTTTCTTATTAATAATTAATAAAGAATTTATCGATCGAAACAAATTGAAACTGAGCAAGATTTGGACCAAAATGTCCATGATGAATTTTGTTTTTCTTGTCCTAACGGTTGACATCCTCTCACATAATGTGAATCTCGCATAAATAAAAAAGTTTAAAAAAGTGGGGTCACTATCATTGTGACAGTCGATCATCCATCTGTCAAAAAAAATCGGGTTCTGTAGCGGGATTGGTCCAATATATAGTAAGAACATCTCCAACAATTGTAGCCCTTATTCGTGCCATATTATTTTCATCAAAATATATTTTTTAATAGTGATTTGATCCAATTTCAACTATATATTTTTCATTAAAATACCATTACATGGAAATCTTTTTTTTTT
>NW_019261296.1:30527-44613 GCF_002742605.1 Olea europaea var. sylvestris | reverse complement strand
ACAGAAAATTAACAAAGAAAAACCGCACTAGGGGCAATTTTGTCATTTTTCGAGACAGTGTTGAAATGGGTCGAAATTTGACAGGTTGATTGGAAACGGCCCCAGAAATTGGACTCGGGGCACAGACTCGGGATCACAGGATTTTAGCCAAATTCATTCTATTAGGCCTCCGAATAATTTATTTTCGTATTAATTATGTCAGGATGAAGATGTGTTGGACACAAAATTAACAACGTAAAATCGCACCAGGGGCAATTTTATCATTTGTCGCGACGATGTCGGAATGAGCCGAAATTCGGCCGGTTCATTGGAAACGGCCCCAGAAATTGGAGTCGGGGCATAGATCCGGGATGATGGGATTTTAGCCAAATTCCTTCGTTTAGGCCTTCGAATAATTAATTTTCTTATTAATTATGTCAGGTTGAAGAAGTGCTGGACAAAAAATTAACAAAGAGAAATCGTACCAGGGGCAATTTCATCATTTGTCGTGACTCTTTCAAAATGGGTCGAAATTTGGCAGGTTGATTGGAAACGGCCAGAGAAATTGGAGTCGGGGTACAGACTCGGGATCACAGGATTTTAGCCAAATTCCTTCGTTTAGGCCTCCGAATAATTAATTTCCGTATTAATTATGTCAGGTTGAAGAAGTGCTGGACAGAAAATTAACAAAGAAAAATTGCATCGGGGGCAATTTCGTCGTTTGACGCGACGGAGTTAGAATGGGCCGAAATTTGGCAGGTCGAATGGAAACGGCCCGAGAAATTGGAGTCGGGCCACAGACCTGGGATCACCGGATTTTAACCAAATTCCTTCGATTAGGCCTCCGAATAATTAATTTCCGTATTAATTATATCTGGTTGAAGATGTGTTGGACTGAAAATTAACAAAGAAAAACCGCATCAGGGAAAATTTCGTCGTTTGTTACGACGGTGTCGGAATGGGCCGATATTTGGCAGGTTTATTGAAAACGGCCCTAGAAACTGGAGTCGGGCACAGACCTGAGATCACTGGATTTTAGCCAAACTCTATCGTTTAGGCCTTTGAATAATTGATTTCTGTATTAATTATGTCAGGTTGAAGAAGTGTTGGGCAGAAAATTAACGACGCAAATCGATCCAGGGTCAATTTCGTCATTTGTGGCGACAGTGTCGGAATGGGCCGAAATTTGGCAGGTTGATTGGAAACGGCCTCAGAAATTGAACTCGGGGCACAAACCCGGGATCATGAGATTTTAGCCAAATTCCTTCGTTTAGGCCTCCGAATAATTAATTTCCGTATTAATTATGTCAGGCTGAAGAAGTGTTGGACAAAAAATTAACAAAGAAAAATCGTACCACGGACAATTTCGTCATTTGTCGCTACGGTGTCAGAATGGGTCCAAATTTGGCAGGTTGATTTGTAACAGCCCCAAAAATCGGAGTCAGGGCGCAGACTCAGGATCATGAGATTTTAGCGAAATTTTGTCGTTTAGGCCTCGAATAATTAATTTCCGTATTAATTATGTCAGGTTGAAGAAGTGTTGGACTGAAAATTAACAATGCAAAACCACACCAGGGGCAATTTCGTCATTTGTCGTGACGGTGTCGGAATGGGCCGAAATTTGGCAGGTTGATTGGAAACGACCCTAAAAATTGGACTCGAAGCACAGACCCGGGATCACGGGATTTTAGCCAAATTCCTTCGTTTAGACCTCCTAATAATTAATTTTTTTATTAATTATGACAGGTTGGAGATGTATTGGGCAGAAAATTAACAACACAAAACTCGCACCAGTGGCAATTTTGTCATTTGTCGCGACGGTGTCGGAATGTCAGAAATTTGCTGGTTGAATGGAAATGGCACCAGAAATTGGAGTCGGGGCGCAGACCTGGGATCATGGGATTTTAGCCAAATTTCGTCGTTTAGGCCTCCGATTAATTAATTTCCGTATTATTTATGTCAGGTTGAAGATGTGTTGGACAGGAAATTAACAAAGAAAAACTGCACCAGGGGCAATTTCATCATTTGTCGCGACGGTGTCGAAATGGGCTGAAATTTGGCAGGTTGAATGGAAACGGCCCCAGAAATTGGAGTCGGGGAGCAAACCCGAGATCACGGGATTTTATCCAAATTCCTTCATTTAGGCCTCCGAATAATTAATTTCTGTATTAATTATGTTAGGTTGAAGAAGTGTTGGACTGTAAATTAACAACGCAAAACCGCACCAGGGGCAATATCGTCATTTGTTGTGACGGTGTCGGAATGGGCCGAAATTTGGCAGGTTGATTGGAAACAGCCCTAGAAATTGGACACAGGGCACAGACCCGGGATCACGGGATTTTAGCCTTATTCCTTTTGTTAGGACTCTGAATAATTAATTTCTGTATTAATTAGGTCAAGTTGAAGATGTGTTGGACAGAAAATTAACAACGGAAAACCGTACCAATGGCAATTTTATCATTTGTCGCGACGGTATCGGAATGGGCCGACATTTGGTTGGTTGATTAGAAACGGCCACAGAAATAGGAGTCAGGGCACAGACCCGGGATCACGGGATTTTAGCCAAATTCCTTCGTTTACGCCTTCGAATAATTAATTTTCCTATTAATTATGTCAGTTTGAAGAAGTGTTGGATAGAAAATTAAGAAAGAAAAACCGCACCAGGGTCAATTTTGTCATTTGTCGCGACGGTGTCGGAATGGGCTGAAATTTGGCAGGTTGATTGGAAACGGCCCCAGAAATTGGTGTCCGGGCACAGACCCGGGATCACGGGATTTTAGCCAAATTCCATCGTTTAGGCCTCCCAATAATTAATTTTCGTATTAATTATGTCGGGTTGAAGAAATGTTGGACAAAAAATTAACGACGCAAACCACACCAGGGGCAAATTTGTCATTTGTCGTGACGGTATCGGAATAGGCCGAAATTTGGCAGGTTGATCGGAAACAGCCCCAGAAATTGGAGTTGGGGTACAGACCCAGGATCACGGGATTTTAGCCAAATTCCTTCGTTTAGGCCTCCAAATAATTAATTTCCGTATTAATTATGTCAGATAGAAGATGTGTTGGACATAAAATTAACGACGCAAACCGCACTAGGGGCAATTTTGCGATTTGTCGCGACAGTATCCAAAAGGGCCGAAATTTGGCAGGTTGATTGGAAATGGCCCCAGAAATTGGAGTCGGGGTACAGACCCGGGATCACTGGATTTTAGCCAAATTCCTTCACTTAGGCCTCCAAATAATTAATTTTCGTATTAATTATGTCAGGTTGAAGATGTGTTGGACAGAAAATTAACAACGCAAAATCGCAACAGGGGCAATTTCGTCATTTGTCACGACGATGTCGGAATGGGTCCAAATTTGGTAGGTTGATTTAAAACGGCCCGAGAAATTGGACCCGGGGCACAGACCCGGGATCAAGGGATTTTGGCAAAATTCCTTCGTTTAGACCTCCAAATAATTATTTTTCGTATTAATTACGTCAAATTGACGAAGTGTTGGACATAAAATTAAAAAAGAAAGGCCCCACCAGGGGCAATTTCGTCATTTGTCACGACGGTGTTGGAATGTGCCGAAATTTGGCAGGTTGATTGGAAACGGCCCGAGAAATTGGACCCGGGGCATAGACCAGGGATCTCGGGATTTTAGCCAAATTCCTTCAATTTGGCCTCCGAATAATTAATTTCTGTATTAATTATGTCAGGTTGAAGATGTGTTGGACCGAAAATTAACAACGCAAAATCGCACCAAGGGCAATTTTGTCATTTGTCGCGACGGTGACGAAATGGGCCGAAATTTGGCTGGTTGACGGGAAACGGCCCCAGAAATCGGAGTCAGGGCACAGACCCGAGATCACGGGATTTTAGCCAAATTCCGTCATTTAGGCCTCCGAATAATTAATTTTCGTATTAATTATGTCAGGTTGAAGAAGTGTTGGACTGAAAATTAACAATCGAAAACTGCCCCCGGAGCAATTTCGTCATTTGTCGCGATAGTGTTAGAATGGGCCGAAATTTGGCAGGTTGATTGGAAACGGCCCCAGAAATTGAACTCGGGGCACAAACCCAGGATCACGGGATTTTAGCCAAATTCCTTCGTTTAGGCATCTGAATAATTAATTTTCGTATTAATTATGGCAGGTTGAAGATGTGTTGGACATAAAATTAACAAAGAAAAACCACACCAGGGGCAATTTCATCATTTGTCACGACATTGTCGAAATGGGCCGAAGTTTGGCTGGTTGATTGGAAACGGCCCCAGAAATCGAACTCTGAGTATAGACCCGGGATCACAGGATTTTAGCCAAATTCCTTCGTTTAGGCCTCCAAATAATTAATTTTTGTATTAATTATGTCAGGTTGAAGATGTGTTGGACAGAAAATTAACTAAGAAAAGTCGCACCAGGGGCAATTTCGTTATTTGTTGCGGCAGTGTCGGAATGGGCCGATATTTGGCAGGTTGATTGGAAATAGCCCCAGAAATTGGAGTCGTGGCACAGACCTGGGATCACGAGATTTTAGCTAAATTCCTTCGTTTAGGCCTCCGAATAATTAATTTCCGTATTAATTATGTCAAGTTGAAGAAGTGTTGGACAGAAAATTATCGACGTAAAATCGCACTAGGGACAATTTCGCCATTTGTCGTGACGGTGTTGGAATGGGCCGAAATTAGGCAGGTTGATTGGAAATGGCCCCGAAAATTGGAGTCGGGGCATAGACCCGGGATCACGAGATTTTAGCTAAATTCCTTCGTTTAGGCCTCCAAATAATTAATTTTCGTATTAATTATTTCAAGATGAAGATGTGTTGGACAGAAAATTAACAACGCAAAACCGCACCAGGGGCAACTTTGTCATTTGTCGCGAGGTGTCGGAATGGGCCGAAATTTGGCAGGTTGATTGGAAACGGCACCAGAAATTGGACTCGGGGCACAGACCCGGGATCACGGGATTTTAGCCAAATTCCTTCATTTAGGCCTCCGAGTAATTAATTTTCGTATTAATTATGTCAGGTTGAAGAGGTGTTGGATAGAAAATTAACAAAGAAAAACCGCACTAGGGGCAATTGCGTCATTCGTCGCGACGGTGTCAAAATGGGCCAAAATTTGACATGTTGATTGGAAACGGCCCGAGAAATTGGAGTCAGGGTATAAACCCGGGATCATGGGATTTTAGCCAAATTCCTTCATTTAGGCCTCCGAATAATTAATTTCTGTATAAATTATGTCTGGCTGAAGAAGTGTTGGACAGAAAATTAACAAAGAAAAACCGCACAAGGGGCAATTTCGTCATTTGTCGTGACGGTGTTGTAACGGGCCGAAATTTGCCAGGTTGATTGGAAACGGCCCGAGAAGTTGGACACGGGGCACAGACCCGGGATCACGGGATTTTAGCCAAATTCCTTTGCTTAGGCCTCTGAATAATTAATTTTCGTATTAAATATGTCAGGTTGAAGAAGTGTTTGACAGAAAATTGACAAAGAAAGACCGTACCAGGGGCAATTCTGTCATTTGTCGCGATGATGTCGGAATGGGCCAAAATTTGGCAGGTTGATTGGAAATGGCCCAAGAAATTGGACTCGAGGCACAGACCCGGGATCACGGGATTTTAGCCATATTCTTTCTATTTGGCCTCCGAATAATTAATTTTCGTATTAATTACGTCTTGTTGAAGAAATGTTGGACAGAAAACTAACAACGCAAAACCGCACCAGGAGTAATTTCGTCATTTGTCGTGACGATGTCGGAATGGGTCGAAATATGGCTGGTTGATTGGAAATAGCCCCAGAAATTGGAGTCGGGGCACAAACCCAGGATTACAGGATTTTAGCAAAATTTCGTCGTTTAGGCCTCCGATTAATTACATTAGGTTGAACAAGTGTTGGACAGAAAATTATCGACGCAAAACCGTACCCGGGACAATTTTGCCATTTGTCGCGATGGTGTCGAAATGGGCCAAAATTTGGCAGGTCGATTGGAAACGGCCCCGAAAATTGAAGTTGGGGCATAGACCTGGGATCACGAGTTTTAGCCAAATTCCATCGTTTAGGCCTTCGAATAATTAATTTTCGTATTAATTATGTCAGGCTGAAGAAGTGTTGGACAGAAAATTAACGACACAAATCGCACCAGGGGCAATTTTTTCATTTGTCGCGACAGTGTCGAAATGGGCCGAAATTTGAAAGGTTGACTAGAAACGGCCCCAGAAATTGGAGTCGGGGCCTAGACCTGGGATCACGGGATTTTAGAAAAATTACTTCGTTTAGGCCTCCAAATAATTAATTTCCGCATTAATTATGTCAGGTTGAAGAAGTGTTGGACAGAAAATTAACAAAGAAAAATCGCACCAAGGGCAATTTCGTCATATGTCGTGGCTGTGTCGGAATGGGGCAAAATTTGGAAGGTTGATTGGAAACGGCCCCAGAAATTAGACTTGGGGCATAGACCTGGGATCACGGGATTTTAGCCAAATTCCTTCGTTTAGGCCTTCGAATAATTAATTTTCGTATTAATTATGTCAGGTTGAAGAAGTGTTGGACAGAAAATTGAAAAAGAAAAACCGCACTAGGGGCAATTTCGTCATTTGTCGCGACGGTGTCGGAATGGGCCGAAATTTGGAAGGTTGACTGGAAACGGCCCCAGAAATTGGAGTCTGGGCACAGACTCGGGATCATGGGATTTTAGCCAAATTCCTTCATTTAGGCCTCCAAATAATTAATTTCCGTATTAATTATGTTCGGTTGAAGAAGTGTCGAACAGAAAATTAACAAAGAAAAATCGCACCAGGGGCAATTTCATCATATGTCGCGGCTGTGTCGAAATGGGCCGAAATTTGGCAGGTTGATTGATAACGGCCCCAGAAATCGGACTCGAGGCACAGACCCGAGATCTCGGGATTTCAGCAAAATTCCTTCGTTTAAACCTCCGAATAATTAATTTTTGTATTAATTATGTCAGGTCGAAAATGTGTTGGACAGAAAATTAACAACGCAAAATCGCACCAGGGGCAAATTTTTTATTTGTCGCGACGGTGCCGATTGGGCCGAAATTTGGCAGGTTGATTGGAAACGGCCCCAGAAATAGGACTCAAGGCACAGACCAAGGATCACGGGATTTTAGCCAAATTCCTTCGTTTAGGCCTCCGAATAATTAATTTTCGTATTAATTATGTCAGGTTGAAGAAGTGTTGGACAGAAAATTGACAAAGAAAAACCGCACCAGGGGCAATTTCGTCATTCGTCGCGATGGTGTCAAAATGGGCCGAAATTTGATAGGGTGATTGGAAACGGCCCGAGAAATTGGAGTCGGGGCATGGACCTGGGATCACGGGATTTTAGCCAAATTCCTTCATTTAGGCCTCTGAATAATTAATTTCTGTATAAATATGTTTGGTTGAAGAAGTGTTGGACAGAAAATTAACAAAGAAAAACCGCACTAGGGGCAATTTCGTCATTTGTTGCGATGGTGTCGTAATGGGACGAAATTTTGCTGGTTGATTGGAAACGGCCCTAGAAATTGGACATGGGGCACAGACCCGGGATCTCGGGATTTTAGCCAAATTTCTTCGTTTAGGCCTCCGAGTAATTAATTTCCGTATTAATTATGTCAAGTTGAAGAAGTGTTTGATAGAAAATAAAAAAAGAAAAACCTCACCAGGGCCAATATTGTCATTTGTCGAGACGGTGTTGGAGTGGGCCGAAATTTGGCATGTTGATTGGAAACGGCCCCAGAAATTGGACTCGGAGCACAGACCCGAGATCACGGGATTTTAGCCATATTCTTTCTATTAGGCCTCCGAATAATTAATTTCCGTATTAATTATGTCTGGTTGAAGAAGTGTTGGACAGAAAATGAACAACGCAAAATCGTACTAGCGGCAATTTTGTCATTTGTCGCGATGGTATCGGAATGGGCCAAAATTTGGCTAGTTGATTGGAAACGGCCCCAAAAATTGGAGTCTGGGTATAGGGCCAGGATTACAGGATTTTAGCCAAATTCCGTCATTTAGGCCTCCAATTAATTAATTTCCGCATTAATTATGTCAGGTTGAAGAAGAGTCGGACAGAAAATTAACAAGGAAAAACCGCTCTAGGGGCAATTTCGTCATTTGTCGCGATGGTGTCGGAATGGGCTGAAATTTGGAAGGTTGATTGGAAACGGCCCGAGAACTTGGAGGCAGGGTACAAACCCGGGATCACGGGATTTTAGCCAAATTCCTTCGTTTAGACATCTGAATAATTAATTTCTGCATTAATTATGTCAGGTTGAAGATGTGTTGGATAGAAAATTAACAGAGAAAAACCGCACCAGGGGCAATTTCGTCATTTGACGTGATGGAGTCGGAATGGGCCGAAATTTGGCAGGTTGAATGGAAACGGACCCAAAAATTGGAGTCGGGGCACAGACCCGGGATCACAGGATTTTTGCCAAATTCCTTCGTTTAGGCATCCAAATAATTAATTTTCGTATTAATTATGTCAGGTTGAAGAAGTGCTGGACTGAAAATCAGCAACGTAAAACTGCACCAGGGGCAATTTCGTCATTTGTCACGACGGTGTCATAATGGGCTGAAATTTGGCAGATTGTTTGGAAACGGCCCTAGAAATTGGACTCGGGGCACAAACCCGGGATCACGGGATTTTAGCCAAATTCCTTCGTTTAGGCCTCCGAATAATTAATTTTTGTATTAATTATGTCAAGTTGACGATGTGTTGGACAGAAAATTAACAAAGCAAAACCACACCAGGGGCAATTTTGTCATTTGTCGCGACGTTGTCGTAACGGGCCGAAATTTGGCAGGTTGATTGGAAATGGCCTCAGAAATTGGTGTCGGGGCACAGACCCGGGATCACGAGATTTTAGCCAAATTCCATCGTTTAGGCCTCCGAATAATTAATTTCCTCATTAATTAGTTGATTGGAAACGGCCCCGAAAATTGGAGTCGGGGCCCAGACCCGGGATCACGGGATTTTAGCCAAATTCCTTCGTTTAGGCCTCCGAATAATTAATTTCCGTATTAATTAAGTCAGGTTGAAGAAGTGTTAGATAGAAAATTAAAAAAGAAAAACCGCACCAGGAGCAATTTCTTCATTTGTCACGACGGTGTCGAAATGGGTCGAAATTTGGCAATTCGATTGGAAACGGCCCCGAAAATTGGAGTCGGGGCACAGACCCGGGATCACGAGATTTTAGCCAAATTCCATCGTTTAGGCCTCCGATTAATTAATTTTCGCATTAATTATGTCAGGTTGAAGAAGTGTTGGACAGAAAATTAACGACGCAAACCGCACCAAGGGCAATTTCTTCATTTGTCGTGACGGCGTCGGAATGGACCGAAATTTGGCAGGTAGATTGGAAACAGCCTCAGAAATTGGAGTCGTGGCACTGGCCCGGGATCACGGGATTTTAGCCAAATTCCTTCGTTTAGGCCTCCGAATAATTAATTTTCGTATTAATTAAGTCAGGTTGAAGAAGTGTTGGACAGAAAATTAACGACGCAAACCGCACCAAGGGCAATTTCTTCATTTGTCGTGACGGTGTCGGAAGGGCCCGAAATTTGGCAGGTAGATTGGAAACAGCCTCAGAAATTGGAGTCGTGGCACTGGCCCGGGATCACGGGATTTTAGCCAAATTCCTTCATTTAGGCCTCCGAATAATTAATTTTCGTATTAATTATGTCAGGTTGAAGAAGTGTTGGACAAAAAATTAAAAAAGAAAAACCGCACCAGGGGCAATTTCTTCATTTGTCGCGACGGTGACGGAATGGGCCCAAATTTGGCAGGTTGATTGGAAATAGCCCGAGAAATTGGACTCGGGGCACAAACCCGGGATCACGGGATTTTAGCCAAATTCCTTCATTTAGGCCTCCGAATAATTAATTTTCGTATTAATTATGTCAGGTTGAAGAAGTGTTGGACAAAAAATTAAAAAAGAAAAACCGCACCAGGGGCAATTTCTTCATTTGTCGCGACGGTGACGGAATGGGCCGAAATTTGGCAGGTTGATTGGAAACGGCCCCAGAAATTGGACTCAGGGCACAGACCCGGGATCACGAGATTTTACCCAAATTTTGTCGTTTTGGCCTCCGAATAATTAATTTTTGTATTAATTATGTCAGGTTAAAGAAGTGTAACGAAAAACCGAACCAGGGGCAATTTCGTCATTTGTCGCGACCGTGTTGGAATGGGCTGAAATTTGGCAGGTTGATTGGAAACGGCCCCAGAAATTGGACTCAGGGCACAGACCCGGGATCACAGGATTTCAGCCAAATTCCTTCGTTTAGACCTCCGAACAATTAATTTTTGTATTAATTATCTCAGGTTGAAAATTTGTTGGATAGAAAATTAACAACGCAAAATCGCACCAAGGGCTATTTTTTCATTTGTCGTGACGGTGCCGGAATGGAACGAAATTTGGCAGGATGATTGGAAATGGCCCCAGAAATAGGACTCGGGGCATTGACCCGAGATCACGGGATTTTAGCCAAATTCCTTCGTTTAGGCCTCCGAATAATTAATTTCCGTATTAATTATGTCAGGTTGAAGAAGTGTTGGACAGAAAATTAACAAAGAAAAACCACACCATGGTCAATTCCGTCATTCGTCGCGACGGTGTCAAAATGGGCCAAAATTTGATAGGTTGATTGGAAACGGCCCAAGAAATTGGAGTCGGGGCACGGACCCGGGATCACGAGATTTTAGCCAAATTCCTTCATTTAGGCCTCTGAATAATTAATTTTTGTATAAATTATGTCTGGTTGAAGAAGTGTTGGACAGAAAATTAACAAAGAAAAGCCGTACCAGGGGCAATTTCGTCATTTGTCGCGACAGTGTCGTAATGGGCCGAAATTTAGCAGGTTAATTGGAAACGGCCGGAGAAATTGGGCACGGGGCACAGACCCGAGATCACGGGATTTTAGCCAAATTCGTTCGTTTAGGCCTCCGATTAATTAATTTCTATATTAATTATGTCAGGTTGAAGAAGTGTTGGACAAAAAATTAAAAAAGAAAAACCGCACCAGGGGCAATTTCTTCATTTGTCGCGACGGTGACGGAATGGGCCGAAATTTGGCAGGTTGATTGGAAATAGCCCGAGAAATTGGACTCGAGGCACAAACCCGGGATCACGGGATTTTAGCCAAATTTCTTCGTTTAGGCCTCCGAATAATTAATTTTCGTACTAATAATGTTGAGTTGAAGATGTGTTGGACACAAAATTAACAACGCAAAACCACACCAGGGGCAATTTTGTCATTTGTCGCAACGGTGTCGGAATGGGCCGAAATTTGGTTGGTTGAGTGGAAACGACCCCAGATATCGGAGTCAGGGCACATACCCGGGATCACGAGATTTTACCCAAATTTTGTCGTTTAGGCCTCCGAATAATTAATTTTCGTATTAATTATGTCAGGTTAAGTGTTGGACTGCAAGTTAACAACGAAAAACCGAACCAGGGGCAATTTTGTCATTTGTCGCGACCGTGTTGGAATGGTCCGAAATTTGGCAGGTTGATTGGAAACGGCCCCAGAAATTGGACTCAGGGCACAGACCCGGGATCATGGGATTTCAGCCAAATTCCTTCGTTTAGACCTCCGAATAATTAATTTTTGTATTAATTATGTCAGGTTGAAAATATGTTGGATAGAAAATTAACAACGCAAAATCGCACCAAGGTCTATTTTTTCATTTGTCGTGACGGTGCCGAAATGGAACGAAATTTGGCAGGTTGATTCGAAATGGCCCCAGAAATAGGACTCGAGGCATTGACCCGAGATCACGGGATTTTAGCCAAATTCCTTCGTTTAGGCCTCCGAATAATTAATTTCCGTATTAATTATGTCAGGTTGAAGAAGTGTTGGACAGAAAATTAACAAAGAAAAACCACACCAGGGTCAATTCCGTCATTCGTCGCGACGGTGTCGAAATGGGCCAAAATTTGATAGGTTGATTGGAAACGGCCCGGGAAATTGTAGTCGGGGCACGGACCCGGGATCACGAGATTTTAGCCAAATTCCTTCATTTAGGCCTCCGAATAATTAATTTTTGTATAAATTATGTCTGGTTGAAGAAGTGTTGGACAGAAAATTATGAAATTAGGCAGGTTTGTTGGAAACGGCCTGAAAAATTGGACTCAGGGCACAGACTCAGGATCATAAGATTTTAGCCAAATTCCTTGCCCGAGAAATAACCCGTACCATGGGAAATTTCGTCATTTTTCGCGACAGTGTCGGAATGGGTTGAAATTCGCCTGGTTGATTGGAAACGGCCCCAGAAATTTGACTCGGTACACAAACCCCGGATCATGGGATTTTAGCCAAATTCCTTCGTTTAGGCCTCTGAATAATTAATTTCTGTATTAATTATGTTAGGTTGAAGATATGTTGGACAGAAAATTAACAGCGCAAAATCGCTACAGGGGAAATTTCATCATTTGTCGCGATGGTGTCGAAATGGGCCGAAATTTGGCAGGTTGATTGGAAACGGCCCAGAAATTGGACTCGGGGTACATACTCGGGATAACAGGATTTTAGACAAATTCCTTCATTTAGGCCTCCGAATAATTAATTTCCGTATTAATTATGTCGGGTTGAAGATATGTTGAACATAAAATTGACAACGCAAAACCACACCAAGGGTAATTTTGTCATTTGTCGCGACGGTGTCTGAATGGACCGAAATTTGGCAGGTTGATTGGAAACAGCCCCAGAAATTGGACTCGGGGTACAGACCCGGGATCATGCAGTTTTAGCCAAATCCTTCGTTTAGCCCTCCGAATAATTAATTTTCGTATTAATTATGTCGGGTTGAAGTAGTGTTGGACGGAAAATTAACAAAGAGAAACAGCACCAGGGGCAATTTTGTCATTTGTCGCGACGGTGTCCGAATGGACTGAAATTAGGCAGGTTTGTTGGAAACGGCCTGAAAAATTGGACTCAGGGCACAGACTCAGGATCATAAGATTTTAACCAAATTCCTTTGTTCAGGCCTCCGAATATTTCATTTCCGTATTAATTATGTCACGCTGAAGAAGTGTTGGACAGAAAATTAACAGAGAAAACCCGCACCATGGGAAATTTCATCATTTTTCGCGACAGTGTCGGAATGGGTTGAAATTTGGCTGGTTGATTGGAAACGGCCCCAGAAATTTGACTCGGTACACAAACCCCGGATCACGGGATTTTAGCCAAATTCCTTCGTTTAGGCCTCTGAATAATTAATTTCTGTATTAATTATGTTAGGTTGAAGATATGTTGGACAGAAAATTAACAACACAAAATCGCAACAGGGGAAATTTCATCATTTGTCGTGATGGTGTAGGAATGGGCCGAAATTTGGCAGGTTGATTGGAAACGCCCCAGAAATTGGACTCGGGGTAGAGACCCGGGATCACGAGATTGTAGCCAAATACCTTCTTTTAGGCCTTTGAATGATTAATTTCCTCATTAATTATGTCAGGGTGAAGAAGTGTTGGACAAAAAATTAATAACGCAAAACCAGACCCAGGGCAATTTCGTCATTTGTCGCGACAGTGTCGGAATGGGCCGAAATTTGGTAGGTTGATTAGAAACGGCCCGAGAAATTGGACTCAGGGCACATGCCCGGGATCACTGGATTTTAGCCAAATTCCTTCATTTAGGCCTCCGAATAATTAATTTTCGCATTAATTATGTCAGGTTGAAGAAGTGTTGGACAGAAAATTAACGACGCAAATCCACACCAGAGAAAAATTTGTCATTTGTCGCGACGGTGTCGGAATGGGCCGAAATTTGGCTGGTTGATTGGAAATGGCACCAAAAATTGGACTCTGGGTACAGACCCGGGATCATGAGATTTTAGCCAAATTCCTTCGTTTAGGCCTCCGAATAATTAATTTCCGTAATAATTATGTCAGGTTGAAGAAGTGTTGGACAGAAAATTTACAAAGAAAAACTGCATCAGGGGTAATTTCATCATTTGTTGCGACGGTGTCGGCATGGGCCGAAATTTGGCAGGTCGATTGGAAATGGCCCGAGAAATTGGAGTCATTGCACATACCCGGGATCACGGGATTTTAGCAAAATTCCTTCGTTTAGGCCTCCGAATAATTAATTTTCGTATTAATTAGGTTAG
>NW_019261296.1:22431-25427 GCF_002742605.1 Olea europaea var. sylvestris | reverse complement strand
GGGATTTTAGCCCAATTCCTTCATGTAGGCCTCAGAATAATTAATTTCCTCATTAATTATGCCAGGTTGAAGAAGTTTTCGACCGAAAATTAACAATGTAAAATCGTACCAGGGGCGATTTTGTCATTTGTCGCAACAGTGTCGGAATGGGAAGAAATTTGGCAGGTTGATTGGAAACGACCCCAAAAATTGAACTCGATGCATAGACCCGGGATCATGGGATTTTAGTCAAATTCTTTCGTTTAGGCCTCTGAATAATTAATTTCCGTATTAATTATGTCAGGTTGAAGAAGTGTTGGACAGAAAAATAAGAAAGAAAAATCGCACCAGGGGCAGTTTCGCCATTTGTCGCGACGGTGTCGGAATGGGCTGAAATTTGGCAGGTTGGTTGGAAACGACCTGAGAAATTGGATTCGGGGCACAGACACGGGATTTTAGCTAAATTCCTTCATTTCGACCTCCGAATAATTAATTTCCATAATAATTATGTCAGGTTGAAGAAGTGTTGGACAGAAAATTTACCAAGAAAAACTGCACCTGGGGCAATTTCGTCATTTGTTGCGACGGTGTCGGAATGGGCCGAAGTTTGACAGGTTGATTGGAAACGGCCCCAGAAATTGGACTCGGAGCACAAACCCGGGACCACGGAATTTCAGCCAAATCCCCTCGTTTCGGCCTCCGAATAATTAATTTTCGTATTAATTATGTCGGGTTGAAGAAGTGTTGGACAGAAAATTAACAAAGAAAAATTGCACCAGGGGCAATTTCGTCATTTGTTGCGACGGTGTCGGAATGGACCGAAATTTGACAGGTTGATTGGAAATGGCCCCAGAAATTGGACTCGGAGCACAGACCCGGGACCACGGGATTTCAGCCAAATCCCCTCGTTTAGGCCACCGAATAATTAATTTCCAAACTACACCAGGGGCAATTTTGTCAATTGTCGCGACGGTGTTGGAATGTGCCGAAATTTGGTAGGTTGATTGGAAACGGCCCCAGAAATTGGACTCGGGGCAAAGACTCGAGATCACGGGATTTTAGCCTAATTCCTTCGTTTAGGCCTCCGAATAATTAATTTTCGTATTAATTATGTCAGGCTGAAGATGTGTTGGGCAGAAAATTAACAACACAAAATCGAACCAGGGGCAATTTCATCATTTATCGCGAAGGTGTCGAAATGGACCGAAATTTGGCCGGTTGATTGGAAATGGCCCTAGAAATTGGACTCGGGGTACAGACCCGAGATCATCGGATTTTAGCTAAATTCCCTTGCTTAGGCCTCTGAATAATTAATTTCCAAGCCGCATCAGGGGCAATTTCATCATTTGTCGTGACGTTGTCGGAAAGGGCCGAAATTTGGCAGGTTGATTGGAAACGGCCTGAGAAATTGGACTCGGGGCACATACCCAGGATCACAGGATTTTAGCCAAAATTTTTCGTTTAGGCCTCCGAATAATTAATTTTCGCTAATTATGTCAGGTTGAAGAAATGTTGGACAGAAAATTAACAAAGAAAAATCGCACCAGGGGCAATTTCGCCATTTGTCGCGACGGTGTCGGAATGGGCCGAAATTTGACTAGTTGGTTGGAAACGAACCGAGAAATTGGACTCGGGGTATAGACACGGGATCTTAGCTAAATTCCTTCGTTTACGCCTCTGAATAATTAATTTCCGTAATAATTATGTCAGGTTGAAGAAGTGTTGGACAGAAAATTTTCCAAGAAAAACTACACCAGAGGCAATTTCGTCATTTGTTGCGACGGTGTTGGAATGGGTCGAAATTTGGCAGGTTGATTGGAAACGGCCCCAGAAATTGGACTCGGGGCAAAGACTCGAGATCACGGGATTTTAGCCTAATTCCTTCGTTTAGGCCTCCGAATAATTAATTTTCGTATTAATTATGTCAGGCTGAAGATGTGTTGGGCAGAAAATTAACAACACAAAATCGAACCAGGGGCAATTTCATCATTTATCGCGAAGGTGTCGAAATGGACCGAAATTTGGCCGGTTGATTGGAAATGGCCCTAGAAATTGGACTCGGGGTACAGACCCGAGATCATCGGATTTTAGCTAAATTCCCTTGCTTAGGCCTCTGAATAATTAATTTCCAAGCCGCATCAGGGGCAATTTCATCATTTGTCGTGATGTTGTCGGAAAGGGCCGAAATTTGGCAGGTTGATTGGAAACGGCCTGAGAAATTGGACTCGGGGCACATACCCAGGATCACGGGATTTTAGCCAAAATTTTTCGTTTAGGCCTCCGAATAATTAATTTTCGCTAATTATGTCAGGTTGAAGAAATGTTGGACAGAAAATTAACAAAGAAAAATCGCACCAGGGGCAATTTCGCCATTTGTCGCGACGGTGTCGGAATGGGCCGAAATTTGACTAGTTGGTTGGAAACGAACCGAGAAATTGGACTCGGGGTATAGACACGGGATCTTAGCTAAATTCCTTCGTTTACGCCTCTGAATAATTAATTTCCGTAATAATTATGTCAGGTTGAAGAAGTGTTGGACAGAAAATTTTCCAAGAAAAACTACACCAGAGGCAATTTCGTCATTTGTTGCGACGGTGTTGGAATGGGTCGAAATTTGGCAGGTTGATTGGAAACGGCCCCAGAAATTGGTCTCGAGGTACAGACCCGGGATCATGGGATTTTTGCTAAATTCTTTCGTTCAGGCCTCCGAATAATTAATTTCCGTATTAATTATGTCAGGTTGAAGAAGTGTTGGACAGAAAATTTACAAAGAAAAATCGCACCAGGGGCAATTTCGTCATTTGTCGCGACGGTGTCGGAATGGGCCGAAATTTGACAAGTTGATTGGAAACGGCCCCAGAAATTGAACTCGGAGAACAGACCCGGGACCACGGGATTTTATCCAAATTCCCTCGTTTTGGCCTCCGAATAATTAATTTCCAAACCACACTAGGGGTAATTTTGTCAATTGTCATGACGTTGTTGGAATGTGCCGAAATTTGGTAGGTTGATTGGAA
>NW_019261296.1:8819-19003 GCF_002742605.1 Olea europaea var. sylvestris | reverse complement strand
AACTTGGACTCGGGGCACAGACCTGGGATCACGGGATTTTAGCCAAATTCCTTCGTTTAGGTCTCCGAATAATTAATTTCGTATTAATTATGTTAGATTTAATAAGTGTTTGACAGAAAATTAACAAAGGAAAACCGCACCAGGGGAAATTTCATCATTTGTCGCGACAGTGTCGGAATGGGTCTAAATTTGGCAGATTGATTGGAAACGACCCTAGAAATTGGCCTCGGGGCTTAGACCCGGGATCACGGGATTTTGGCCAAATTCCTTTGTTTAGGCCTCCGAATAATTAATTTTCGTATTAATTATGTCAGGTTAAAAAAGTGTTGGACAGAAAATGAACAAAGAATAACCGCACCAGGGGCAATTTTGTCATTCGTCGTGACGATGTCGGAATGTGCTGAAATTTGGCAGGTTGATTGGAAACGGCACCAGAAATTCGACTCGGGCTACATACCCAGGATCAAGGGATTTTAGCCAAATTCCTTTGTTTAGGCCTCCGAATAATTAATTTTCGTATTAATTATGTCAGGTTAAAGAAGTGTTGGACAGAAAATTAACTAAGAATAACTGCACCAGGTGCAATTTTGTCATTCGTCGCGACGGTGTCGGAATGGACCGAAATTTGGCAGGTTGATTGGAAACATCCCTAGAAATTGAACTCGGAATGGGCCGAAATTTGGTAGGTTGATTGGAAACGGGCCCAGAAATTGGACTCGGGGCACAGACCTGGGATCACGGGATTTTAGCCAAATTCCTGCGTTTAGGCCTTTGAATAATTAATTTTCGTATTAATTATGTCAGGTTGAAGAAGAGTTGGACATAAAATTAAAAAAGAAAAATCGCACCAAGGGCAATTTCGTCATTTGTCCCGACGGTGTCGGAACAGGTCGAAACTTGATAGGTTGATTGGAAACGGCCCCAAAAATTGGACTCGGGGCACAGACCCGTGATCACGGGATTTTAGCCAAATTTCCTCATTTAGGCCTCCGAATAATTAATTTCCAAACCATACCAGGGGCAATTTTGTCAATAGTCGAGACGGCGTCAAAATGTGCCGAAATTTGGCAGGTTGATTGGAAACAACCCCAGAAATTGGACTCGGGGCTAGGACTCGAGATCACGGGATTTTAGCCAAATTCCATCGTTTTGGCCTCCGATAATTAATTTTTGTATTAATTATGTCAGGCCGAAGATGTGGTGGAGAGAAAATTAACAACACAAAACCGCATCAGGGGCAATTTTGTCATTTCTCGCGACGTTGTTGGAATGGGCCGAAATTTGGTAGGTTGACTGGAAACGGCCCTAGAAATTGGACTCGGGGTACAGACCCGGGATCACGGGATTTTAGCCAAATTCTTTCGTTTAGGCCTCCGAATAATTAATTTTCGTATTAATTATGTCAGGTTGAAGAAGTGTTGGACAGAAAAATAATAAAGAAAAATCGCACCAGGGGCAGTTTCGCCATTTGTCACGATGGTGTCGGAATGGGCTGAAATTTGGCAGTTTGGTTGGAAACGACCCGAGAAATTGGACTCAGGGCACAGACACGGGATTTTACCTAAATTCCTTCATTTAGGCCTCCGAATAATTAATTTCCGTAATAATTATGTCAGGTTGAAGAAATGTTGGACAAAAAATTTACCAAGAAAAACTGCAACAGAGGCAATTTCGTCATTTGTTACGACGATTTCGGAATGGGCTGAAATTTAGAAGGTTGATTGGAAACGACCCCAGAAATTGGACTCGAGGTACAGACCCGGGATCACGGGATTTTAGCTAAATTCCTTCATTTAGGCCTCCGAATAATTAATTTCCAAACCATACCAGGGGCAATTTTGTCAATTGTCGAGACGGCGTCGGAATGTGCCGAAATTTGGCAGGTTGATTGGAAACGGCCCCAGAAACTGGACTCGGGGCTAGGACCCAAGATCACGGGATTTTAGCCAAGTTCCTTCGTTTTGGCCCCCGATAATTAATTTTTGTATGTCAGGCCGAAGATGTGTTGGAGAGAAAATTAACACAAAACCGCACCAAGGGCAATTTTGTCATTTATCGTGACGGTGTCGGAATGGGCCGAAATTTGGCAGGTTGATTGGAAACGGCCCCAGAAACTGGACTCGGGGCTAGGACCCAAGATCACGGGATTTTAGCCAAGTTCCTTCGTTTTGGCCCCCGATAATTAATTTTTGTATGTCAGGCCGAAGATGTGTTGGAGAGAAAATTAACACAAAACCGCACCAAGGGCAATTTTGTCATTTATCGTGACGGTGTCGGAATGGGCCGAAATTTGGCAGGTTGATTGGAAACGGCCCCAGAAACTGGACTCGGGGCTAGGACCCAAGATCACGGGATTTTAGCCAAGTTCCTTCGTTTTGGCCCCCGATAATTAATTTTTGTATGTCAGGCCGAAGATGTGTTGGAGAGAAAATTAACACAAAACCGCACCAAGGGCAATTTTGTCATTTATCGTGACGGTGTCGGAATGGGCCGAAATTTGGCAGGTTGATTGGAAACGGCCCCAGAAACTGGACTCGGGGCTAGGACCCAAGATCACGGGATTTTAGCCAAGTTCCTTCGTTTTGGCCCCCGATAATTAATTTTTGTATGTCAGGCCGAAGATGTGTTGGAGAGAAAATTAACACAAAACCGCACCAAGGGCAATTTTGTCATTTATCGTGACGGTGTCGGAATGGGCCGAAATTTGGCAGGTTGATTGGAAACGGCCCCAGAAACTGGACTCGGGGCTAGGACCCAAGATCACGGGATTTTAGCCAAGTTCCTTCGTTTTGGCCCCCGATAATTAATTTTTGTATGTCAGGCCGAAGATGTGTTGGAGAGAAAATTAACACAAAACCGCACCAAGGGCAATTTTGTCATTTATCGTGACGGTGTCGGAATGGGCCGAAATTTGGCAGGTTGATTGGAAACGGCCCCAGAAACTGGACTCGGGGCTAGGACCCAAGATCACGGGATTTTAGCCAAGTTCCTTCGTTTTGGCCCCCGATAATTAATTTTTGTATGTCAGGCCGAAGATGTGTTGGAGAGAAAATTAACACAAAACCGCACCAAGGGCAATTTTGTCATTTATCGTGACGGTGTCGGAATGGGCCGAAATTTGGCAGGTTGATTGGAAACGGCCCCAGAAACTGGACTCGGGGCTAGGACCCAAGATCACGGGATTTTAGCCAAGTTCCTTCGTTTTGGCCCCCGATAATTAATTTTTGTATGTCAGGCCGAAGATGTGTTGGAGAGAAAATTAACACAAAACCGCACCAAGGGCAATTTTGTCATTTATCGTGACGGTGTCGGAATGGGCCGAAATTTGGCAGGTTGATTGGAAACGGCCCCAGAAACTGGACTCGGGGCTAGGACCCAAGATCACGGGATTTTAGCCAAGTTCCTTCGTTTTGGCCCCCGATAATTAATTTTTGTATGTCAGGCCGAAGATGTGTTGGAGAGAAAATTAACACAAAACCGCACCAAGGGCAATTTTGTCATTTATCGTGACGGTGTCGGAATGGGCCGAAATTTGGCAGGTTGATTGGAAACGGCCCCAGAAACTGGACTCGGGGCTAGGACCCAAGATCACGGGATTTTAGCCAAGTTCCTTCGTTTTGGCCCCCGATAATTAATTTTTGTATGTCAGGCCGAAGATGTGTTGGAGAGAAAATTAACACAAAACCGCACCAAGGGCAATTTTGTCATTTATCGTGACGGTGTCGGAATGGGCCGAAATTTGGCAGGTTGATTGGAAACGGCCCCAGAAACTGGACTCGGGGCTAGGACCCAAGATCACGGGATTTTAGCCAAGTTCCTTCGTTTTGGCCCCCGATAATTAATTTTTGTATGTCAGGCCGAAGATGTGTTGGAGAGAAAATTAACACAAAACCGCACCAAGGGCAATTTTGTCATTTATCGTGACGGTGTCGGAATGGGCCGAAATTTGGCAGGTTGATTGGAAACGGCCCCAGAAACTGGACTCGGGGCTAGGACCCAAGATCACGGGATTTTAGCCAAGTTCCTTCGTTTTGGCCCCCGATAATTAATTTTTGTATGTCAGGCCGAAGATGTGTTGGAGAGAAAATTAACACAAAACCGCACCAAGGGCAATTTTGTCATTTATCGTGACGGTGTCGGAATGGGCCGAAATTTGGCAGGTTGATTGGAAACGGCCCCAGAAACTGGACTCGGGGCTAGGACCCAAGATCACGGGATTTTAGCCAAGTTCCTTCGTTTTGGCCCCCGATAATTAATTTTTGTATGTCAGGCCGAAGATGTGTTGGAGAGAAAATTAACACAAAACCGCACCAAGGGCAATTTTGTCATTTATCGTGACGGTGTCGGAATGGGCCGAAATTTGGCAGGTTGATTGGAAACGGCCCCAGAAACTGGACTCGGGGCTAGGACCCAAGATCACGGGATTTTAGCCAAGTTCCTTCGTTTTGGCCCCCGATAATTAATTTTTGTATGTCAGGCCGAAGATGTGTTGGAGAGAAAATTAACACAAAACCGCACCAAGGGCAATTTTGTCATTTATCGTGACGGTGTCGGAATGGGCCGAAATTTGGCAGGTTGATTGGAAACGGCCCCAGAAACTGGACTCGGGGCTAGGACCCAAGATCACGGGATTTTAGCCAAGTTCCTTCGTTTTGGCCCCCGATAATTAATTTTTGTATGTCAGGCCGAAGATGTGTTGGAGAGAAAATTAACACAAAACCGCACCAAGGGCAATTTTGTCATTTATCGTGACGGTGTCGGAATGGGCCGAAATTTGGCAGGTTGATTGGAAACGGCCCCAGAAACTGGACTCGGGGCTAGGACCCAAGATCACGGGATTTTAGCCAAGTTCCTTCGTTTTGGCCCCCGATAATTAATTTTTGTATGTCAGGCCGAAGATGTGTTGGAGAGAAAATTAACACAAAACCGCACCAAGGGCAATTTTGTCATTTATCGTGACGGTGTCGGAATGGGCCGAAATTTGGCAGGTTGATTGGAAACGGCCCCAGAAACTGGACTCGGGGCTAGGACCCAAGATCACGGGATTTTAGCCAAGTTCCTTCGTTTTGGCCCCCGATAATTAATTTTTGTATGTCAGGCCGAAGATGTGTTGGAGAGAAAATTAACACAAAACCGCACCAAGGGCAATTTTGTCATTTATCGTGACGGTGTCGGAATGGGCCGAAATTTGGCAGGTTGATTGGAAACGGCCCCAGAAACTGGACTCGGGGCTAGGACCCAAGATCAAGGGATTTTAGCCAAGTTCCTTCTTTTTGGCCCCCGATAATTAATTTTCGTATGTTAGGCTGAAGATGTGTTGGAGAGAAAATTAACATAAAACTGCACCGGGGGAAATTTTGTCATTTATCGCGACGGTGTCGGAATGGGCCGAAATTTGGCAGGTTGATTGGAAACGGCCCCAGAAATTGGACTTGGGGTACAGACCCGGGATCACAGGATTATAGCCAAATGCTTTCGTTTAGGCCTCCGAATAATTAATTTTCGTATTAATTATGTTAGGTTGAAGAAGTGTTGGACAGAAAATTAACAAAGAAAATCGTACCAGGATAAATTTCGCCATTTGTCGGGACGGTGTCGAAATGGGCTGAAATTTGGCATTTTGGTTGGAAACGACCCGAGAAAATGGACTCGGGGCACAGACATGGGATTTTAGCTAAATTCCTTCATTTAGGCCTTCGAATAATTAATTTCCGTAATAAGTATGTCAGGTTGAAGAAGTGTTGGACAGAAAACTTGCCAAGAAAAACTACACCAGAGGCAATTTCGTCATTTGTTGCCACGGTGTCGGAATGGGCCGAAATTTGGCAGGATGATTGGAAACGGCCCCAGAAATTGGACACGAGGTACAGACCCGGGATCATGGGATTTTAGCCAAATTCGATCGTTTAGGCCTCCGAATAATTAATTTCCGTATTAATTATGTCAATTTGAAGAAGTATTGGACAGAAAATTAACAAAGAAAGATCGCACCAGGGTCAATTTCGTCATTTGTCACGACGGTATGGAAATGGGCAGACATTTGACAGGTTGATTGGAAACGGCCCAAGAAATTGGACTCGGAGCACAGACCTAGGATCACGGGATTTTAGCTAAATTCCCTCGTTTAGGCCTCCGAATAATTAATTTCCAAACCACACCGAGGGCAATTTTGTCAATTGTCGCGACGGTGTTGGAATATGCTGAAATTTGGTAGGTTGATTGGAAATGGCCCCAGAAATTGGACTCGAGGCAAAGACTCGAGATCACTGGATTTTAGCCAAATTCCTTCGTTTGGGCCTCCGAATAATTAATTTTCGTATTAATTACGTCAGGTTGTAGAAGTGTTGGACAGAAAATTAACAAAGAAAAATTGTACCAGAGGCAATTTCGTCATTTGTCGCGACGGTGTCGGAATGGGCCGAAATTTGACAGGTTGATTGGAAACGGCCCCAGAAATTGGACTCGGAGCATAGACCCAGGACCACGGGATTTTAGCCAAATTCCCTCGTTTAGGCCTCCAAATAATTAATTTCCAAACCACACCAGGGGCAATTTTGTCAATTGTCTTGACGGTGTTGGAATGTACAGAAATTTGGTAGGTTAATTGGAAACGAACCTAGAAATTGGACTCGGGGCAAAGACTCAAGATCACGAGATTTTAGCCAAATTCCTTCGTTTAGGCCTCCGAATAATTATTTTTCGTATTAATTATGTCAGGCTGAAGATGTGCTGGACAGAAAATTAACAATACAAAATCGCACCAGCGGCAATTTCCTCACTTATCGCGACAGTGTCGGAATGGGCCGAAATTTGGCTGGTTGATTGGAAACGGCCCTAGAAATTGGACTCGGGGCACAGACCCGGGATCATGGGATTTTAGCCAAATTCCTTCGTTTAGACCTCCGAATAATTAATTTCCGCATTCATTATGTCAGGTTGAAGAAGTGTTGGACAGAAAATTAACAAAGAAAAACCGCACTAGGGGAAATTTCGTCATTTGTCGCGATGGTGTTGGAATGGGCCGAAATTTGGCAGGTTGATTGGAAACGGCCCTAGAAATTGGATTGAAGGCACAGACCCAGGATCACGGGATTTTAGCCAAATTTCTTCGTTTAGGCCTCCGAATAATTAATTTTCGTATTAATTATGTCAGGTTGAAGATGTGTTGGACAGAAAATTAACAACGTAAAACTGCACCAGGGGCAATTTTGCCCTTTGTCGCGACGATGTTGGAATGGGCCGAAATTTGGCAGGTTTATTGGAAATGACCCCAAAAATTGGACTCGGGGCACAGACTCGGGATCACAGGATTTTAGCCAAATTCCTTCGTTTAGGCGTTCGAATAATTAATTTCCGTACTAATTATGTCAGGTTGAAGATGTGTTGGACATAAATTAACAACGCAAAACCGCACCAGGGGTAATTTTGTCATTTGTCTCGACGTTGTCGGAATGGGCCAAAGTTTGGCAGGTTGATTGGAAACGGTCCCAGAAATTGGACTCAGGGTACAGACCCGGGATCACGGGATTTTAGCCAAATTCCTTCGTTTACGCCTCCGAATAATTAATTTTCGTATTAATTATGTCAGGTTGAAGAGGTGTTGGATAGAAAATTAACAAAGACAAACCACAAAAGGGGAAATTTCATCATTTGTCGTGACGGTGTCGAAATGGGCCAAAATTTGGCAGGTTGATTGGAAATGGCCCCAAAAATTGGCTCGGGGCACAGACCTGAGATCACGGGATTTTAGCCAAATTCCTTCGTTTAGGCATCCGAATAACTAATTTTCGTATTAATTATGTCCGGTTGAAGATGTACTGGACAGAAAATTAACAACACAAGCTGTACCATGGGCAATTTAGTCATTTGTCGCGACGTTGTCGGAATGAGCTGAAATTTGGCAGGTTGATCGAAAACGGACCCAGAAATTGGACTCGGGGCACATATCCGAGATCACAGGATTTTGGCCAAATTCCTTCGTTTAGGCCTCTGAATAATTAATTTCCGTATTAATTATGTCAAGTTGAAGAAGTGTTGGACAAAAATTAACAAAGAAAAACCGCACCTGGGGCAATTTCGTCATTTGTCGCGATGGTGTCGAAATAGGAAGAAATTTGGTAGGTTGATTGGAAATGGCCCTAGAAATTGGACTCGGGGCACAGACTCGAGGTCACGGGATTTTAGCCAAACTCCCTCGTTTAGCCCTCCGAATAATTAATTTCCGTATTAATTATGTCTGGTTGAAGATGTGTTGGACAGAAAATTAACAACGCAAAACCGCACGAGGGGCAATTTTGTCATTTGTCACGACGGTGTCGGAATGGGACAAAATTTAGCAGGTTGATTGGAAACGGACCCAGAAATTGGACTCAGGGTACACAGCCGTGATCACGGGATTTTACCCAAATTCCTTCGTTTAGGCCTTCGAATAATTAATTTTCGTATTAATTATGTCAGGTTGAAGAAATGTTGAACAAAAAATTAACAAAGAAAAACCGCACCTGGGGCAATTTCGTCATTTGTCGCGATGATGTCGGAATGGGATGAAATTTGGCAGGTTGATTGGATACGACCCTAGAAATTGAACTCGAGGCACAGACCCGGGATCACGGGATTTTATCCAAACTCCCTCGTTTAGACCTCCGAATAATTAATTCCCAAATTGCACATGGGGCAATTTTGTCATTTGTCGCGAAGGTGTCGGAATGGGACGATATTTGGGTAGTTGATTGGAAACGGCCCCAAAAATTGGATTCGAGGCACAGACATAGGATCACAGGATTTGAGCCAAATTCCTTAGTTTAGGCCTCTGAATAATTAATTTTCGTATTAATTATGTCAGGCTGAAGAAGTGTTGGACAGAAAATTAAAAACGCAAAATCGCACCAAGGGCAATTTCGTCGTTTGTCGCGACGGTGTCGGAATGAGCCGAAATTTAGAAGGTTGATTGGAAACGGCCCGAGAAATTGGACTCAGGGCACAGATCTGGGATCACAGGATTTTAGCCAAATTCCTTCGTTTAGGCCTCCGAATGATTAATTTTCGTATTAATTATGTCAGGTTGAAGAAGTGCAAGACAGAAAATTAACAAGGAAAACCGCACTAGGGAAAATTTCGTCATTTATAGCGACGGTGTCGAAATGAGCCAAAATTTGGCAGGTTGATTGGAAACGGCCCTAGAAATTGGACTCGAGGCACAGACCCGGGATCACGGGATTTTAGCCAAATTCCTTCGTTTAGGCCTCTGAATAATTAAATTCCTTATTAATTATGTCAGGTTGAAGATGTGTTGGACTGAAAATTAACAACGGAAAATCGTACCAGGGACAATTATGTCATTTGTCGCGACGGCTTTGGAATAGGCCGAAATTTGGTAGGTTTATTGGAAACGGCCCCAGAAATTGGACTCGGGGCACAGGCCCGGGATCACAGGATTTTAGCCAAATTCCTTCGTTTAGGCCTCCGAATAATTAATTTCCGTATTAATTATGTTAGGTTGAAGAAGTGTGACAGAAAATTAACAAAGAAAAAACGCACCAGGGGAAATTTCGTCATTTGTTGCGATGGTGTCGGAATGGGCCAAAATTTGGCAGGTTGATTGGAAACGGCCCGAGAAATTGGACTCGGGGTCCAGACCCGGGATCGCGGGATTTTAGCCAAATTTCTTCATTTAGGCCTTCGAATAATTAATTTCCTTATTAATTATGTCAGGCTAAAGAAGTGTTGGGCAAAAAATTAACAATGCAAAACCGCACCTCGGGCAATTCCGGCATTTGTCGCGATGGTGTCGGAATGGGCCGAAATTTGGCTGGTTGATTGGAAAGGGCCCCAGAAATTGGACTCGGTGCACATACCCGGGATCACAGGATTTTAGCCAAATTCCTTCGTTCAGGCTTCCGAATAATTAATTTCCGAATTGATTATGTCAAGTTGAAGATGTGTTAGACAGAAAATTAACGACGCAAAACTGCACCAGGGGCAATTTCGTCATTTGTCACGACGGTATCGGAATGGGCCGAAAATTGGCAAGTCGATTAGAAACGGTCACAGAAATTGGACTCGGGGCACATACACGGGATCACGGAATTTTACTCAAATTCCTTCGTTTAGGCCTCCGAATAATTAATTTCCGTATTAATTATGTCAGGCTGAAGAAGTGTTAGACAGAAAATTAACAAAGGAAA
>NW_019261296.1:2973-7569 GCF_002742605.1 Olea europaea var. sylvestris | reverse complement strand
AGGTTGAAGAAGTGTTGGACAGAAAATTTAAAAAGAAAAATTGCACCAGGGGCAGTTTCGTCATTTGTCGCGATGGTGTCGGAATGGGCCAAAATTTGGTAGGTTGCTTGGAAATGGCCTGAGAAATTGGACTCGAGGCGCTGACCCAGGATCATGGGATTTTAGCCAAATTCCTTCGTTTAGACCTCCGAATAATTAATTTTCGTATTGATTATGTCAGGTAGAAGAAGTGTTGGACCGAAAATTTAAAAAGATAAACCGCACTAGGGCAATTTCGTCATTTGTCGCGACGCTAAACAAGGAGTTTCTTTAGAAGGATCGAACAAGTGCCTGAAGAGAGGTGTTTCACTCATGCCCGATCTTCCTTGCTTGTCTCTTAGTTGAATAAGGCTAGCGTTCCCTTTCACGGATTGTTCCGTCCTGATCCCAGATGAGGAGGTGTCGAAACGGGCCGAAATTTAGCTAGTTGATAGGAAACGGCCCGAGAAATTAGACTCGGGTCATAGACCCGGGATCACGGGATTTTAGCCAAATTCCTTCGTTTAGGCCTCTGAATAATTAATTTCCGTATTAATTATGTTAGGCTGAAGATGTGTTGGACAGAAAATTAACAACGCAAAACCTCAGCAGGGGCAATTTCGTCATTTGTCATGATGGTGTCGGAATGGGCCAAAATTTAGCAGGTTGATTGGAAACGGCCCGAGAAATTGGGCTCGGGGCACATACCCGGGATCACGGGATTTTTGCCTAATTCCTTTGTTTAGGCCTTCGAATAATTAATTTCCATATTAATAATGTCAGGCTGAAGAAGTGTTGGGCAGATAGTTAATAAAGAAAAATCGCACCAGGGGCAATTTTGTTATTTGTCGCGACGGTGTCAGAATGGGCCGAAATTTGACAGGTTGATTGGAAACAGCCCCAGAAATTGGACTCAGGGCACAGACCAGGGATCTCGGGATTTTAGCCAAATTCATTCGTTTATGCCTCTGAATAATTAATTTTCATATTAATTATGTCAGGTTGAAGAAGTGTTGGACAGAAAATTAAAAACGCAAAATTGTACCAGGGGTAATTTTGTCATTTGTCGCGACGGTGTCGGAATGGGCCGAAATTTGGCAGGTTGATTCGTAACGGCCCTAGAAATTTGAGTCAGGGCGCAGACCCGGGATCATGGGTTTTAGTAAAATTCCTTCGTTTAGGCCTCCGAATTATTAATTTCCGTTTTAATTATGTCAGGTTGAAGAAGTGTTGGACAGAAAATTAAAAAAGAAAAACCACACTAGGGGCAATTTCGTCATTTGTTACGACGGTGTCAGAACGGGCCAAAATTTGGTAGGTTGCTTTGAGACGGCCCGAGAAAGTGGACTGGGGGTGCTAACCTGGGATCACGGGATTTTAGTCAAATTCCTTCGTTTAGGCCTTCGAATAATTAATTTTTGTATCAATTATGTCAGGTTGAAGATGTGTTGGACAGAAAATTCACAATGTAAAACCGTACCAGGGGCAATTTTTTCATTTGGCCCGAAGGAGTCGGAATGGGCTGAAATTTGGCCGGTTGATTGGAAACGGCCCCAGAAATTGGAGTTGGGGCACAGACCCGGGATCATGGGATTTTAGCCAAATTTCTTCGTTTAGACCTCAGAATAATTAATTTTCGTATTAATTATGTCGGGTTGAAGAAGTGTTGGACAGAAAATTGACAAAGAAAAATCGCACCAAGGGAAATTTCGTCATTTCTCCCAACGGTGTCGAAATGGGTCGAAATTTGTCTGGTCGAGTGGAAACGGCCCAAGAAATTTAACTCGGGGCACAAACCCGGGATCACGGGATTTTAGCTAAATTCCTTCATTTGGGCCTCCGAATAATTAATTTCCATATTAATTATGTCAGGTTGAAGATGTGCTGGATAGAAAATTAACAACGCAAAACTGCACGGGGGGCAATTTTGTCATTTGTCGTGACGGTGTCGGAATGGGCTAAAATTTGGCAGGTTGATTGGAAACGGCCCCAGAAATTGGACTCGGGGCACAGACCCGGGATCATGGGATTTTAGCCAAATTCCATCGTTTAGGGCTCCAAATAATTAATTTCCGTTTTAATTAGGTCAGGTTGAAGAAGTGTTGGACAGAAAATTAACAAAGAAAAATCGTACCAGGGGAAATTTCGTCATTTGTCTCGATGGTGTCAGAATGGGTCGGTATTTGGCAGGTTGATTGGAAACAGCCCCAGAAATTGGACTTGGCGCATAGACCTGGGATCACGGGATTTTAGCCAAATTCCTTTGTTTAGGCCTCCAAATAATTAATTTTCGTATTAATTATGTCAGGTTGAAGATGTGTTGGACAGAAATTTGACAGGGGCAATTTCGTCATTTGTCGCGACGGTATTGGAATGGGCCAAAATTTGGCAGGTCGATTGGAAACGGCCCGAGAAATTGGACTCGGAGCACATACCCGGGATCACGGGATTTTAGCCAAATTCCATCATTTAGGCCTCCAAATAATTAATTTCCGTTTTAATTAGGTCAGGTTGAAGAAGTGTTGGACAGAAAATTAACAACGCAAAACCTCAGCAGGGGCAATTTCGTCATTTGTCGCGACGGTATTGGAATGGGCCAAAATTTGGCAGGTCGATTGGAAACGGCCCGAGAAATTGGACTCGGAGCACATACCCGGGATCACGGGATTTTAGCCAAATTCCATCATTTAGGCCTCCAAATAATTAATTTCCGTTTTAATTAGGTCAGGTTGAAGAAGTGTTGGACAGAAAATTAACAACGCAAAACCTCAGCAGGGGCAATTTCGTCATTTGTCGCGACGGTATTGGAATGGGCCAAAATTTGGCAGGTCGATTGGAAACGGCCCGAGAAATTGGACTCGGAGCACATACCCGGGATCACGGGATTTTAGCCAAATTCCATCATTTAGGCCTCCAAATAATTAATTTCCGTTTTAATTAGGTCAGGTTGAAGAAGTGTTGGATAGAAAATTAACAAAGAAAAATCGTACCAGGGGAAATTTCGTCATTTGTCTCGATGGTGTCAGAATGGGTCGGTATTTGGCAGGTTGATTGGAAACAGCCCCAGAAATTGGACTCGGGGCACAGACCCGAGATCACGGGATTTTAGGCAAATTCCTTCGTTTAGGCCTCCGAATAATTAATTTTCGTATTAATTATCTCAGCTTGAAGATGTGTTGGACAGAAAATTAACAACGCAAAACCGCACCAGGGGTAATTTTATCTTTTATCACGACGGTGTCGGAATGGGTCGAAATTTGACAGGTTGATTGGAAACGGCCCCAAAAATTGGACTTGGGGCACAGACCCGGGATCACGGGATTTTAACCAAATTCCATCATTTAGGCCTCTGAATAATTAATTTTCGTATTAATTATGTCAGGTTGAAGAAGTGTGGGACAGAAAATTAATAAAGAAAAATCGCACTAGGGGCAATTTCGGCCTCACGACGGTGTCGGAATGGGCCGAAATTTAGCAGGTTCATTGGAAATAACCCCAGAAATTGGACTCGGGGCAGAGACCCGGGATCACGGAATTTTAGCCAAATTCCTTCGTTTAGGCCTTCGAATTATTGATTTCCATTTTAATTATGTTAGGTTGAAGAAGTGTTGGACAGAAAATTTAAAAAGAAAAATTGCACCAGGGGCAGTTTCGTCATTTGTCGCGATGGTGTCGGAATGGGCCAAAATTTGGTAGGTTGCTTGGAAATGGCCTGAGAAATTGGACTCGAGGCGCTGACCCAGGATCATGGGATTTTAGCCAAATTCCTTCGTTTAGGCCTCCGAATAATTAATTTTCTTATTAATTAGGTTAGGTTGAAGATCTGTTGGACAGAAAATTCACAATGCAAAATCGTACTAGGGGCAATTTTGTCATTTGTCGCGACGGTGTCGGAATGGGCTGAAATTTGGCCGGTTGATTGGAAACAGCCCCAGAAATTGGAGTCGGGGCAAAGACCCGGGATCATGGGATTTTAGCCAAATTCCTTCGTTTAGACATCCGAATAATTAATTTCCATATTAATTATGTCGGGTTGAAGAAGTGTTGGATAGAAAATTGAGAAAGAAAAACCATACCAGGGGCAATTTCGTCATTTGGCGCGATGGTGTCGAAATAGGTCGAAATTTGGCAGGTTGATTGGAAAAAACCCTAGAAATCGGAGTTGGGGCGCAGACCTGGGATCTTGGGATTTTAGCCAAATTCCTTTGTTTAGACCTCCGAATAATTAGGTTCCGTATTACTTATGTCTGGCTGAAGAAGTGTTGGACAAAAAATTGACAAAGAAAAACCGCACCAAGGGCGATTTCGTCATTTGGCGCGACGGTGTCAGAATGGGCCGAAATCTGGCAGGTTGATTGGAAACGTCCCTAGAAATTGGAGTCGGGGCACAGACCCAGGATCTTGGGATTTTAAACTAATTCCTTCGTTTAGACCTTCGAATAATTAATTTTCGTATTAATTTTGTCATGTTGAAGAAGTGTTGGACAAAAAATTAACAAAAAAACCGCACCAGGGGAAATTTCTTCGTTTGTCCCGACGGTGTCGGAATGGGTCGAAATTTGGTAGGTCGATTGGAAA
>NW_019261296.1:0-901 GCF_002742605.1 Olea europaea var. sylvestris | reverse complement strand
GGGCACATACCCGAGATCACGGGATTTTAGGCAAATTCCTTCGTTTAGGCCCCCGAATAATTAATTTTCGTATTAATTATGTCAGGTTGAAGATGTGTTGGACTGAACATTAACAACGCAAAACTGGACCAGGGGTAATTTTGTCATTTGTCACGATGATGTGGAAATGGGCTGAAATTTAGCAGGATGATTGGAAACGGGTCTAGAAATTGGACTCGGGGCACAGACTCGGGATCACGAGATTTTAGCCAAATTCCATCATTTAGGCCTCCAAATAATTAATTTCCAAACCGCGCCAGGGGTAATTTTGTCATTTGTCGTGACGGTGTCGAAATGGGTCGAAATTTGGCAGGTTAATTGGAAATGGCCCCAAAAATTGGACTCGGGGCACAGACCCGAGATCACGGAATTTTAGCCAAATCCCTTCGTTTAGGCCTCCCAATAATTAATTTTCATATTAATTATGTGAGGCTGAAGAAGTGTTGGACAGAAAATTTACAACGCAAAATAGCACCAGGGGCAATTTCGTCATTTGTCGCGACGGTGTTGGAATGGGCCGAATTTTGGCAGCTTGATTGGAAACGGGCCCAGAAATTGGAGTCGGAGCACAGACCCAGGATCACGGGATTTTAGCTAAATTCCTTTGTTTAAGCCTCTGACTAATTCATTTCTGCATTAATTATGTCAGGTTGAAGATGTGTTGGACAGAAAATTAATAACACAAAACCGCAGTAGGAGCAATTTCGTCATTTGTCGCGACGGTATTGGAATGGGCCAAAATTTGGCAGGTCGATTGGAAACGGCCCGAGAAATTGGACTCGGAGCACATACCCGGGATCACGGGATTTTAGCCAAATTCCTTCGTTTAGGCCTCCGAATAATTAATTTTCGTATTAATTAT
>NW_019261295.1:477-1024 GCF_002742605.1 Olea europaea var. sylvestris | reverse complement strand
GGGCAATTTCGTCATTTTTCGTGAATGCGTCGGAATTGGCTCAAATTTGACAGGTTGAACAGGAACAAAAATCGCGCCGGGGGCAATTTCGTCATTTTTCTCGACTGTGTCGAAATTTGCTAAAATTTGACTGGTTGATCGGAAACAAAAACCGCGCCGGGGGCAATTTCGTCATTTTTCGCGACTGTGTCGAAAATTGGCTAAAATTTGACAGGTTGATCGTTAACAAAAACTGCGCCGGGGGCAATTTCGTCATTTTTCTCGACTGTGTCGGAATTGTCTAAAATTTGACAGGTTGATCTGGAACAAAAATCGCGCCGGGGGCAATTTCGTCATTTTTCGCGACTGTGTCGGAATTGACTAAAATTGGACGGGTTCATCGGGAACAAAAACCGCGCCAGGGGCAATTTCGTCATTTTTCGCGACTGTGTCGGAATTGGCTAAAATTCTACTGGTTGATCGGGGACAAAAATCGCGCCGAGGGCAATTTCATCATTTTTCGTGACTGCGTCGGAATTGGCTCAAATTTGACAGGTTGATCGGGAAC
>NW_019261295.1:0-295 GCF_002742605.1 Olea europaea var. sylvestris | reverse complement strand
TAACAGGTTGATCGGGAACAAAAATCGCGCCGGGGGCAATTTCGTCATTTTTCGCGACTGCGTCGGAATTGGCTCAAATTTGCCGGGTTGTTGGGAACAAAAATCGCGCCGGGGGCAATTTCGTAATTTTTCTGGACTGCGTCGAAATTGGCTAAAATTTGACCGGTTGATCGGGAACAAAAACCGCGCAAGGGGAATTTCGTCATTTTTCTCGACTGTGTCGGAATTGGCTAAAATTTGACAGGTTGATCGGGAACAAAAATCACGCCGGGGGCAATTTCGTCATTTTTCGCGA
>NW_019261294.1:0-1024 GCF_002742605.1 Olea europaea var. sylvestris | reverse complement strand
ATCGGAAACAAAAAACGCGCCGGGGGCAATTTCGTCATTTTTTGCGACTGTGTCGGATTTTGCTACAATTTGACAGGTTGATCGGGAACAAAAACAGCGCCGGGGGCAATTTTGTCATTTTTCGCGACTGTGTCGGAATTGGCTGAAATTTGACAGGTTGATCAGAATGAAAAATCTCGCCGGGTGCAATGTCGTCAATTTTTGCGACTGTGTCGGATTTGGCAACAATTTGACTGGTTGATAGGGAACAAAAACAGCGCCAGGGGCAATTTCGTCATTTTTCGCGACTGTGTAGAAATTGGCTGAAATTTGACAGGTTGATCGGAAACAAAAATCGCGCCGGGGACAATTTCGTCATTTTTCGCGATTGTGTCGGAATTGGCTAATATTTGACAGGTTGATCGGGAACAAAAACAGCGCCGGGGGTAATTTCGTCATTTTTCGCGACTGTGTCGGAATTGGCTGAGATTTGACAGGTTGATCAGAATGAAAAATCTCGCCGGGGGCAATGTCGTCAATTTTTGCGACTGTGTCGGATTTGGCAACAATTTGACTGGTTGATAGGGAACAAAAACAGCGCCAGGGGCAATTTCGTCATTTTTCGCGACTATGTCGGAATTGGTTGAAATTTGACACGTTGATCGGAAACAAAAACCACGCCGGGGGCAATTTCGTAATTTTTCACGACTGTGCTGGAATTTGCTAAAATTTGATAGGTTGATCGGAAACAAAAATCGCGCCGGGGACAATTTCGTCATTTTTCGCGATTGTGTCGGAATTGGCTAATATTTGACAGGTTGATCGGGAACAAAATCCGCGCCGGTGGCAATTTCGTCATTTTTCGCGACTGTGTCGGAATTGACTGAAATTTGACAGGTTGATCAAAATGAAAAATCGCGCCGGGTGCAATTTCGTCATTTTTTGCGACTGTGTCGGATTTGGCAACAATTTGACTGGTTGATCAGGAACAAAAACAGCGCCGGGGGCAATTTCGTCATTTTTCGCGACTGTGTCGGAATTGGCT
>NW_019261293.1:0-1024 GCF_002742605.1 Olea europaea var. sylvestris | reverse complement strand
CGGTGTCCGTTTTGGGACCATAAGTACTTTTTGGAAATGTAGCGACAGTTTTGGGTTGAACTCACTACTTCGTCGTGATGTACGAGGGGTTTTGGCCATTTTTTGAAAGACTGAGCACTTGCATATTTGGAACGGTTGGATTGTCGACGTACGAAGAATTGAGCGCAACTTTTGCACCCGGTGTCCGTTTTGGGACCATAAGTACTTTTTGGAAATGTAGCGACCGTTTTGGATTGAACTCACTTCATCGTGACGTATGAGGGATTTCAGCCATTTTTCGAAAGAGTGAGAACTTGCATATTTGGAACTCTTGGATTGCCGGCGTACGAAAAATTGAGTGTAACTTTCGGACACGGTGTCCGTTTTGGGACCATAAGTAATTTTTCTAAATGTAGCGACCGATTTGGATTGAACTCACAACTTCATCGTGACGTACGAGGGATTTCGGCCATTTTTCGAAAGAATGAGCACTTGCATATTTGGAATGCTCGGATTGTCGACGTACGAAGAATTGAGCGCAACTTTTGCACCCGGTGTCCTTTTTGGGACCATAAGTACTGTTTGGAAATGTAGCGACCGTTTTGGATTGAACTCCCAACTTCGTCGTTACGTAAGAGGGATTTCGGCCAATTTTCGAAAGAGTGAGCACTTGCATATTTGGAACGCTTGGATTGCCGGCGTACGAAAAATTGAGCGTAACTTTCGCACACGGTGTCCGTTTTGGGACCATAAGTACTTTTTGGAAATGTAGCGGCCGATTTGGATTGAACTCACGACTTCGTCGTGACGTACGAGGGATTTTGGCCATTTTTTGAAAGAATGAGCACTTGCATATTTGGAACGCTTATTTTGTCGACGTACGAAGAATTGAGTGCAACTTTTGCACTCGGTGTGCGTTTTGGGACCATAAGTACCTTTTGGAAATGTAGCGACAGTTTTGTGTTGAACTCACTACTTCGTCGTGACGTACGAGGGGTTTTGGCCATTTTTCGAAAGACTGAGCACTTGCATATTTGGAACGCTT
>NW_019261292.1:0-1024 GCF_002742605.1 Olea europaea var. sylvestris | reverse complement strand
TTTTTGCGAATTGCTAGTCTAATTTGATTGGAATATAGCCAATGAAAAGTGGTATTTGATTTCATGATAACTTCAGGTTTGTTCGTTTTTGGCGAATTGCTAGCCTAATATGATTGGAATCTAGCAAATAAAAAGTGGTATTTGCTTTCATGGTAACTCCGGGTTTGTTTGTTTTTGGCAAATTGCTAGTCTAATTCGATTGGAATCGAGTCAATGAAAAGTGGCTTTTGATTTCTTGATAACTTCGTGTTTGTTCATTTTGGGCGAATTACTTTTCTAATTCGATTAGAATCGAGCCAACGAAAAGTTGATTTCCGTTTCATGATAACTTCGATTTGTTCGTTTTTGGCGAATTGTTGTCTAATTCGATTGGAATCGATCGAATGAATAGTAGTTTTTGATTTCATGATAACTTCTAGTTTGTTCGTTTTTGACAAATTGCTAGTCTAATTGGATTGGAATCTAGCCAATGAAAAGTGATATTTGATTTAAAGGTAACTCCGGGTTTGTTCTTTTTTTACAAATTGCTGTTCTAATTCGATTGGAATCGAGCCATTTAAAGGTGGCTTTTGATTTCTTGATAACTTCGGGTTTGTTCATTTTTGGCGAATTGCAAGTCTAATTCGATTGGAATTGAGCAATGAAAAGAGGATTTTGATTTCATGGTAATTTCGGGTTTGTTCGTTTTTGGCGAATTACTTGTCTAATTCTATTGGAATCAAGCCAACGAAAAGTGGATTTTGATTTCATGATAACTTCTATTGGTTCATTTTTGGCGAATTACTGTCTAATACAACTGGAATCAATCCAACGAATAGTAGCTTTTGATTTCATGATAACTTTGGGTTTGCTCATTTTTGGCGAATTGCTAGTCAAATTCGATTGGAATCTAGCCGATGAAAAGTGGTATTTGATTTCATGATAACTTCAGGATTGTTCCTTTTTGGCGAATTGCTAGTCTAATTTGATCGGAATCGAGCCAACAAAAAGTGGATTTTGATTTCATGATAACTTCGGTTTGTTC
>NW_019261291.1:0-1024 GCF_002742605.1 Olea europaea var. sylvestris | reverse complement strand
TTCATTTTTGGCGAAATGCTATTCTAATTCGATTTGAATCGAGCCAATGAAAAGTGGTTTTTGATTTCATGATAACTTCGGGTCAGTTCGTTTTTAGCGAATTGCCATTCCAATTCGATTGGAATCGAGCCAATGAAAAGTGGTTTTTGATTGTGTGATAACTTCTGGTTCGTTTGTTTTCGACGAAATGCAATTCTAATTCAATTGGAATCGAGCCAATGAAAGTGATTTTTGATATCATGATAACAACAGGTTTGTTCGTCTTCGACAAATTGCTGGTCTAATTCGATTTGAATCGAGCCAACGAAAATTGGTTTTTGATTTCATGATATCTTCGGGTTTGATCATTTTCGGCGAATTGTTAGTCTAATTCGATTGGAGTCGAACAAATGAAAAGTGGTTTTTGATTTCATGATAACATCGGGTTTGATCGTTTTCGACGAATTTTTGGTCTAATTAGATTGGAATCGAGCCAATGAAAAGTGGTTTTGATTTCATGATAACTTCGGATTTTTTCATTTTCTGAAATTGATAGTCTAATTCGATTAGAATCGAGCCAATTAAAAGTGGTTCTTGATTTCGTTATAACTTCGGGTTTAATCATTTTCGGCGAATTGCTAGTCTAACTTGATTGGAATCGAGCTAAAGGAAAGTGGCTTTTGATTTCATGATAACTTCGAGTTTGTTCGTTTTCGGCTAATTGCAAGTCTAATTCGATTGGAATCAAGCCAATGAAAAGTGGTTTTTGATTTCATGATAACTTCGGGTTTGATCATTTTCGACGAATTGCTAGTCTAATTCGATTGGATTCGAGCCAAAGAAAAGCGTCTTTCAATTTCACGATAACTTCGGGTTTGATTGTTTTCAAAAAACTGCTAGTCTAATTCGATTTGCATCGAGCCAACGAAAAGTGGTTTTCGACTTCATGATAACTTCGGGTTTGATTATTTTCGACAAATTGCTAGTCTAAATCGATTGGAATCAAACAAATGAAAAGTGGTTTTCGAATTCATGATAACTTTGG
>NW_019261290.1:0-1024 GCF_002742605.1 Olea europaea var. sylvestris | reverse complement strand
TGCTACCATATGTCAATAATGATAGAATCATTCTGTAGGATGGTATGCAATCATTGTCTATATAATTATTTTGCTTGTGAAATTAAACATGACTAATGTCTACAAACAATAATAAAATGATAATGATAATATAATTTCATAATATACAACGCTATCGAGGGGAACATTCAGAATACAACTTCAACTACTTTTAGACATCAAGCATATTTACATGAGTTGTGTTAGAATGGGATTGGAACACGTGATCCGGTTATGGTGAACTCTATCATAACGAGAACTAAAACGAAAGTGGTTTTGTCCACTCTTCACTTCCATTCGTCATCCATATAAACAAACTTTTTCCATGCAACACGATGAATCTCAAATGATTACTAATACCTGAAAAGTTGAGATTACAACAGTAAGAACTCTGCACAATCAATATGTCAACATTTAATAGCATACACTTCTGAATATTTAAATCCATTCAATAACAAAAGGTAAAATGAATGGTTGAATCCCAATAGTTAAATTATCTATCCTAACAGTTTCTAAATGTCGAATTCAACAGTTGAGATGTCTAATATGACGATTTCAAAATGTCGAATTCGATGGTTAAATTGTCAAAATATCGGGAAGCTTCAAAACATATATTTGGTACTTTGAAAGAAATTATTCAAAACATTAATGGTGATAATTAATTCTCAATTGCAACATCACAACATCTTCCCCAAAAATAAATAGGGAACAACTCAATACATCATTAATTATGGAATCCCTCACATTTTCTAAATGATGTTAATATCTTTTCCCTTAAAAAAATATATCAAGATTTAAACAAATCAATGAATAAGAGCTTCAAAAATTTCAAATAAATATGACTATATTCTATTTAACATTTAAAATAGCAAGCTATAAGATGAAAATATAAATAATTTCTAATAGCTAACCTCTGAAAAATGGATGATGAATCTAATAATAATGTTTTCTTGATGATGAAATGAAGAAGATGGATAAAAAGTTAGGGTTTGTAAATGGTAAGAAG
>NW_019261289.1:0-1024 GCF_002742605.1 Olea europaea var. sylvestris | reverse complement strand
TAATATAATGAGTGTAAATCACTCATCAAACACCCCCAAACTTAATATTTTGCTTGTCCTTGAGCAAACACCAAAACCAATAAGAATAATTAATGGACACACAAGCACAACTAAGACAAACAAAATCACTTAAAATAAATTTTGCTAGATAGATTGCCTTCGTGTCTCAGGATTAAAAACATAATTTCGATTCCATAAATCACTTCAAAACTATAATGCAAAAGCTAAATTCTCACCTATTCAATGCAAAACGTGTGTGTGTGTGTGGAGAGAGTCCAGTGCAATGCTGTACAATAATAAGTTAACCCAATTCCCGACCTTAGAAGTCAAATTTTTCCTTACTTCGCTCGTGGGATTCACACACCCCCAAACTTATTTTCTTTTCTCTTTCCAATGGTGTAACCTAAGGTTAAATTTTCAATACTAATTTCTTGCACCACTCAAGTTTGGTTAGATTTTACTGATTGTAGTTCCACATGTCAATGAATGAGGATTCTCCTTATTTTTTACTATTTCAACCTCTAGGAATCAACCAAGTTACTAGCCCCTTATCAAAGGTCTAATCCTCTAAAACAAGTGTTCGGAGCTTAATCAAGACATTTGATATCTATTTTCTTCTCTCTTTTTTTTTCATTTTTTTCATATATATCTTTATTCTTTAATCACTCTTTGTGCGGACGTCTCTCCTTTAAACTTTTTAAATGGCCCTTGTAGTGAGTTTTAGGTCGATGACTTTAGGGCACCAGGTTTTAAACCCTTACAGGTTTAATCACTCGAGTCATAAAGGCTACGAAGAGACGAATCACAATGAGATTATTAAAGTTGTCCTCATTGGGATTTTTTTTATGCGGTAATTAGTGCAATGCCCCTTATTAAACACCTATCCTAAAAAATCGACCTCTAACTTTAGGTTTTCACCCAATTTTCATCTCATTAGTCTCAGACAGTCCACACAAAAACTAGCACACACAGAATCCACATTTATCTCCAAGTTTCCCTACAATAGCTTAATCTACCAAACATC
>NW_019261288.1:856-1024 GCF_002742605.1 Olea europaea var. sylvestris | reverse complement strand
CGTCGCGAAAAATGACTAAATTGCCCCTGGGGCCGTTTTTGTTTCTGATCAAACTGTCAAATTTTAGCCCATTTCGACACCGTTGCGAAAAATGACTAAATTACCCCTGGGCCATTTTTGTTTCTGATCAAACTGTCAAATTTTAGCCCATTTCGACACCGTCGCGAG
>NW_019261288.1:472-634 GCF_002742605.1 Olea europaea var. sylvestris | reverse complement strand
GTTTTTGTTTCCGATCAACCAGTCAAATTTGAGCCCATTTCGACACCGTCGCGAAAAATGACGAAATTGCCCTCGGCACGATTTTTGTTTTCAATGAACGGTCAAATTTTAGCCCATTCGACTCCGTCGCGAAAAATAACTAAATTTTCCCTGGGGCGGGTT
>NW_019261288.1:0-198 GCF_002742605.1 Olea europaea var. sylvestris | reverse complement strand
TTTGTTTCCGATCAACCTATCAAATTTGAGCCCATTCCGACACCGTCGCGAAAAATGACGAAATTGCCCCTGGCACAGTTTTTCTTTCCGATTAACCTGTCAAATTTGAGACCACTCTGACACCGTCGCGAAAAATGACGAAATTGACCCTGGTGCAGTTTTTGTTTCCGATCAACCTGTCAAATTTTAGCCCATTCC
>NW_019261287.1:0-1024 GCF_002742605.1 Olea europaea var. sylvestris | reverse complement strand
GGTAATAATAAACAAATAAATAACGAAATACAGATATATCTGTATACCAATCTTTGTGTGCTGGTTTTAGGATTGTAGCACTTGAAGAAGTCCACAGTATTTGCGATCTTTATATCTTTATCTGTTAGCGGCATGCAGGAAATGCATCTGGCAACTAAATATATTAATAATCATGATTCAAGTGATCAAGCCAAAACAAATTTGTCTGTTAAAAGCTAACAAAAAAAATAGTAAATGCAACAAAATATATTATAAATACACACATAGTTCCCTTTAGATTTTTTAGAGTTCATATAATTGCATATTTAGCTTAGCTATTATTAATTTATTTTTTTTTCAAGTTTGTCACCACATATTTTACACACAAATTTACTGTCCCCACATTCCAACTCACAGCTATGCTTGAACTAAACACAATTGCAAATAAACTCCACAAGCAAGGTTTATATAACATAAAATTGAGCTTGCAAGAATCAGTCATTAAACTCACAAAGTAGTTAATTCAATACATTCATTTAATAGAAAGAATGTTAATTTTGTCAGCAAGATTTCATTCAACGTATCAGCGAGTATAAAAAATAAATAAAAATTCATTAATTTATCTAATAACGAGAATCAGTAAATTATTAGTAACATTTCGTTCAATTAATTAACAACAGACTAGAAAGCATGCCGAGCATGATCCCTAGGGAGATTTTGCATCTAATGGTCGCTGTATGACCAAAAAATCCAAACATGTGACTAACATTAGATTAAAGCATTTTTTTGTTGTCGTAAAGGATTATCGATTGAATTTCTCTTGATGTATTCTATAGGAAGTTCACTTGAACTGTAGGTGTCCTAAAAAGGCAAGTGAATTCTACATGAAGTTGAGGCAAAAGTATGGTCACATGCTCAGCAGCAAAAACTCACCTATTCGTTTATATTTAGAAAGAAAACCTGGCTTCTTTAAGGCAAAACTATGGATAAAAAACCATAACAAAAAGAAGTGTCTATGACACATTCAGTTAGAGGAAAAAAAAAA
>NW_019261286.1:0-1024 GCF_002742605.1 Olea europaea var. sylvestris | reverse complement strand
GCGAATTGCTAGTCTAATTCGATTGGAATCGAGCCAATGAAAAGTGGTTTTTCATTTCATGACAACTTCGGGTTTGTTCGTTTCTATTGAATTGCTAGTCTAATTCAATTGGAATCGAGCCAACGAGAAGTTGTTTTTGATTTCATTATAACTTCGGGTTTTTTCTTTTTTGCGAATTGCTAGTCTAATTCGATTGGCATCGAGCCAATGAAAAGTGGCTTTTCATTTCTTGATAACTTCGGGTTTGTTCATTTTTGTCGAATTGCTAGTCAAAATCGATTGGAATCGAGCCAATGAAAAGTGGTTTTTGATTTCATGATAACTTCAGGTTTGTTCGTTTTCGATGAAATGCTAGTCTAATTTTATTGGAATCGAGCCAATGAAAAGTGGCTTTTCATTTCATGATAACTTTGGGTTCATTCGTTTTGTCGAATTGCCGGTCAAAATCGATTGGACTCGAGCTAATGAAAAGTGCTTTTTCATTTCATGATAACTTCGGGTTTCTTCTTTTTTTACGAATTGCTAGTCTTAATCGATTGGAATCGAACCAATGAAAAGTGGCTTTTAATTTCATGAAAACTTCGGGGTTCTTCGTTTTTGGAGAATTGCTAGTCTAATTCGATTGGAATCGAGCTAAAGAAAAGTGGTTTTTCATTCATGATAACTTCGGGTTTTTTCATTTTTGGCGAATTGCTAGTCTAATTCGATTGGAATGTTTTTCATTTCATGATAATGTTGGGTTTGTTCATTTTTAGTGAATCGCTAGTCTAATTCATTTGGAATCAGGCCAATGAAAAGTTGTTTTTGATTTCAGGATAACTTCGGGTTTGTTCATTTTTGTCGAAATGTCTCGTCTAATTCGATTGGAATCGAGCCAATGAAAAGTTGTTTTTGATATCATGATAATTTCAAGTTTGTTCGTTTTCGACAAATTGCTAGTCCAATTCGATTGGAATCGAGCCAATGAAAAGTGGTTTTTCATTTCAGGATAACTTTGGGTTTGTTCTTTTTTGGCGAATTGCTA
>NW_019261285.1:0-25431 GCF_002742605.1 Olea europaea var. sylvestris | reverse complement strand
TGTTAAGAGACATCTTTTAGAAAATTTCTCCTTGCAAGTGACAAAAGGCAGAAACGGGACAGTTTTGGGGTCAACTTCAAAACAATGTTTCTAACTCTATAAACATCCATTCGAGACTCTAAAAATATTTCTGTGTTCCTCTTTGAGTTTTATAAGTATGGCCGCAGGAATCACTCAATTTGGATATTTATAGCCTGAGATATAAATTTCTAAACGTCGAGGGGTCAATCTGGATTTCCTGTGCAATACTTCACTGTTTTTAGTAAGACGTCCATATCATATGATCTTGGAAAATTTTCATATTTTAATCTAGAAAACTAATTGAAGTTATCTTTCTAATGCCGCAAATTTCATGTAAAACGGAGTTGGGATGAATTTTGTAAAAATTGTCAAACTTGCTGTCCCAACTAACCTTGATAGTGCCGAGGCCGTCTATGTAAAGTATAATTTCATGTTGGCATGCACTTTTACCGGCCATCAAATTTTATAAGAATTGTTTTACCAAATTGAAAATAAGTTTCTAACATGTAATACTTCTATTTAAGAGTATTTACATGTACCAAAGACTAAAGTTATTATGTTTAGTGCGTGACCCTCGAAGCTTAAGTTCGGGGCGTCACACTAATTCTATTGGAATCGAGCCAATGAAAAGTTATTTTTGATTTCATGATAACATCGGGTTTGATCGTTTTGGCGAGTTGCTAATCTAATTCGATTGGAATCGTGCCGATGCAGATTGGTTTTTGATTTCATGATAACTTCGGGTTTGTTCATTTTCGGCCAACTGCTAGTCTAATTCGAATGGAATTGAGCCAATGAAAAGTGTTTTTCGATTTTATGATAACTTCGGGTTTGATCGTTTTCGGTAAATTGCTAGTCTAATTCGATTGGAATCGAGCAAATGAAAAATGGTTTTTGTTTTCATGAAAACTTTGGGCTTGTTCATTTTTGGCGAATTACTAGTCTAATTCGTTTGGAATCGAGCCAATGAAAAGTGATTTTGATTTAATGATAACTTCGGGTTTGTTCGTTTTTGACGAATTGCTAGTCTAATTCAATTGGAATCGAACCAATGAAAAGTGGCTTTCGATTTCATGATAACTTCGGGTTTGTATATTTTAGCGAAATGCTAGTCTAATTCGATTGGAATGGAGCCAATGAAAAGTGGATTTTGATTTCATGATAACTTCAGGTTTAATCATTTTCGGCTAATTGCTAGTCTAATTCTATTGGAATCGAGCGAATGAAAAATTGTTTTTGATTTCATGATAATAACGGGTTTGATCGTTTTTGGCGAATTGCTAGTCTAATTCGATTGGAATCGTGCCGATGAAGATTGGTTTTCGATTTCATGATAACTTCGGGTTTGTTCATTTTCGGCCAATTGCTAGTCTAATTCGAATTGAATTGAGCCAGTGAAAAGTGTTTTTCGATTTCATGATAACTTTTGATTTGATCGTTTTCAGCAAATTGCTAGTCTAATTCGATTGGAATCGAGCTAATGAAAAGTGGTTTTTGTTTTCATGATAACTTCGGGCTTGTTCGTTTTTGGCAAATTACTAGTCTAATTCGTTTGGAATCGGGCCAATGAAAAGTGGTTTTGCTTTAATGATAACTTTGGGTTTGTTCATTTTTGGTGAATTGCTAGTCTAATTCGATTGGAATCGAACCAATGAAAAGTGGCTTTCGATTTCATGGTAACTTCGGGTTTGTTTATTTTTGGTGAAATGCTAGTCTAATTCGATTGGAATGGAGCCAATGAAAAGTGGATTTTGATTTCATGATAACTTCGGGTTTAATCATTTTCGACCAATTGCTAGTCTAATTCGATTGGAATCGAGCCAATGAAAAGTGATTTTTGATTTCATGATAACTTTAGGTTTGTTCATTTTTGGCGAATTGCTAGTCTAATTCGACTGGAATGGATCAAAGGAAAAGTGGATTTTGATTTCATGATAACTTCGGGTTTAATCGTTTTCGGCCAGTTGCTAGTCTAATTCGATTGGAATCGAGCCAATGAAAAGTGATTTTTGATTTCATGATAACTTTAGGTTTGTTCATTTTTGGCGAATTGCTAGTCTAATTCGACTGGAATGGATCCAAGGAAAAGTGGATTTTGATTTTATGATAACTTCGGGTTTAATCTTTTTCAGCCAATTGCTAGTCTAATTCGATTGGAATCGAGCCAATGAAAAGTGATTTTTGATTTCATGATAACTTTAGGTTTGTTCATTTTTGGCGAATTGCTAGTCTAATTCGACTGGAATGGATCCAAGGAAAAGTGGTTTTTTATTTTATGATAACTTTGGGTTTTATCGTTTTCGGCTAATTTCCAGTCTAATTCTATTGGAATTGAGCCAATGAAAAGCTATTTTTGATTTAATGATAACATCTGGTTTGATAGTTCATAGCGAATTGCTAGTCTAATTCGATTGGAATCGTGCGAATGAAAAGTGGCTTTTGATTTCATGATAAATTCGGGTTTGATCATTTTTGGCGAATTGCTAGTCTAAGTCGATTGGAATCATGCCAATGAAAAGTGGTTTTGCTTTAATGATAACTTCGGGTTTGTTCATTTTTGGCGAATTGCTAGTCTAATTCGATTGGAATCGAACCAATGAAAAGTGGCTTTCGATTTCATGGTAACTTCGGGTTTGTTTATTTTTGGCGAAATGCTAGTCTAATTCGATTGGAATGGAGCCAATGAAAAGTGGATTTTGATTTCATGATAACTTCGGGTTTAATCATTTTCGACCAATTGCTAGTCTAATTCGATTGGAATCGAGCCAATGAAAAGTGATTTTTGATTTCATGATAACTTTAGGTTTGTTCATTTTTGGCGAATTGCTAGTCTAATTCGACTGGAATGGATCCAAGAAAAATTTGGATTTTGATTTTATGATAACTTCGGGTTTAATCGTTTTCAGCCAATTGCTAGATTCGATTGGAATCGAGCCAATGAAAAGTGATTTTTGATTTCATGATAACTTTAGGTTTGTTCATTTTTGGCGAATTGCTAGTCTAATTCGACTGGAATGGATCCAAGGAAAAGTGGTTTTTTATTTTATGATAACTTTGGGTTTTATCGTTTTCGGCTAATTTCCAGTCTAATTCTATTGGAATTGAGCCAATGAAAAGCTATTTTTGATTTAATGATAACATCTGGTTTGATAGTTCATAGCGAATTGCTAGTCTAATTCGATTGGAATCGTGCGAATGAAAAGTGGCTTTTGATTTCATGATAAATTCGGGTTTGATCATTTTTGGCGAATTGCTAGTCTAATTCGATTGGAATCATGCCGATGAAAAGTGGTTTTTGATTTCATGATAACTTCGGGTTTGTTCATTTTTGGCGAATTGCCAGTCTGATTCGATTGGAATCGTGCCGATGAAAAGTGGTTTTTCATTACATGATAACTTCGGGTTTGTTCGTTTTCGGCTAATTACTAGTCTAATTCGATTGGAATCGAGCTAATGAAAAGTGCTTTTCGATTTCATGATAACTTCGGGTTTGATCATTTTCGACAAATTGCTAGTCTAATTCGATTGGAATCGAGCCAATGAAAAGTGGTTTTTGATTTCATGATAACATCAAGTTTGATCATTTTTGTCGAATTTCCAGTCTAATTTGATTGGAATCGTGCCGATGAAAAGTTGTTTTTGATTTCATGATAACTGCGGGTATGTTCATTTTTGGCGAATTGCTAGTCTCATTCGATTGGAATCGTGCCAATGAAAAGTTGTTTTTCATTTCATGATAACTTCAGGTTTGTCTATTTTCGGCTAGTTACTAGTCTAATTCGATTGGAATCGAGCTAATGAAAAGTGTTTTTCGATTTCACGATAACTTCGGGTTTGATCATTTTCGACAAATTGCTAGTGTAATTCGATTGGAATCGAGCCAATGAAAAGTGGTTTTTGATTTCATGATAACTTCGGGTTTGTTCATTTTTGGTGAATTGCTAGTCTAATTCGATTGGAATGGAGCCAATTAAAAGTGGTTTTTGATTTCATGATAACTTCGGGTTTGATCATTTTTGGATAATTGCTAGTCTAATTTGATTGGAATCGAGCCAATGAAAAGTTTTTTTTGATTTCATGATAACATCGGGTTTGATCATTTTTGGCAAATTGCTAGTCTAATTCGATTGGAATCGTGCCGATGAAAAGCGGTTTTTGATTTCATGATAACTTCGGGTTTGTTTGCTTTTGGTGAATTGCTAGTCTAATTTGATTGGAACCATGCTGATGAAAAGTGGTTTTTAATTTCATGACAACTTCGGGTTTGATCGCTTTTGGCGAATTGCTAGTCAAATTCGATTCGAATCGTGCTAATGTAAAGTGGCTTTTGATTTCATGATAACTTCGAGTTTGTTCATTTTTGGCGAATTGCAAGTCTAATTCGATTGGAATCAAGCCAATGAAAAGTGGTTTTTTATTTCATGATAACTTCGGGTTTGATCATTTTCGGCGAATTGCTAGTCTATTGGAATCGAGCCAATGAAAAGTGGCTTTCGATTTCATGATAACTTCGGGTTTGATCGTTTTCGAAAAACTACCATTCTAATTCGATTGGAATCGAGCAAATGAAAAGTGGTTTTTGATTTCATGATAACTTCGGGTTTGTTCATTTTCTACTAAGTACTAGTCTAATTCGATTCGAATCGAGCCAATGAAAAGTGTTTTTCGATTTCATGATAACTATGGGTTTGATCGTTTTCGACAAATTGCTAGTCTAATTCGATTGGAATCGAGCCAATGAAAAGTGGTTTTAGATTTCATGATAACTTCGGGTTTGTTCGCTTTTGGCAAATTGCTAGTCTAATTCGATTGGAATGGAGCCAATGAAAAGTGGTTTTCAATTTCTTGATAACTTTGGGTTTGATCATTTTCGGTTAATTGCTAGTTAATTCGATTGGAATCGAGCCAATGTAAAGTTGTTTTTGATTTCATGATAACATCGGGTTTGATCATTTTTGGCGAATTACTAGTCTAATTCGATTGGAATCGTGCCGATGAAAAGTGGTTTTCATTTCAAGATAACTTCGGGTTTGTTCGTTTCGGGCTAATTACTAGTCTAATTAGATTGGAATCGAGCCAATGAAAAGTGTTTTTCGATTTCATGATAACTTCGGGTTTGACCATTTTCGACAAATAGCTAGTTTAATTCGATTGGAATCGAGCCAATGAAAAGTGGTTTTTGATTTCTTGATAACTTCGGGTTTGATTGTTTTCGGCAAATTGCTTGTCTAATTCGACTGGAATCGAGCCAATGAAAAGTGGTTTTTGATTTCATGATAACTTCGGGTTTGTTCGTTTTTGGCGGAATGCTAGTCTAATTCGATTGGAATCTAGCCAATGGAAAGTAGTTTTTAATTTCATGATAACTTCGGGTTTGTTCGTTTTTGGCAAAATACTAATCTAATTTGATTGGAATCGAGCCAATGAAAAGTTGTTTTTGATTTTATGATAACATCGGGTTTGATCGTTTTTGGCGAATTGCTAGTCTAATTCCATTAGAATCGAGCTAATGAAAAGTGATTTTTGATTTCATGATAACTTCGGGTTTGATCATTTTCCACGAATTGCTAGTCTAATTTGATTGGAATCGAGCCAATGGAAACTGGCTTTCGATTTCATGATAACTTCGGGTTTGATCGTTTTCGAAAAATTACTAGTCTAATTTGATTGGAATCGAGCCAATGGAAAGTGGTTTTCGATTTCATGATAACTTCGGGTTTGATCATTTTCGGCAAATTGCAAGTCCTATTCGATTGGAATCGAGCCAATGAAAAGTGGTTTTTGATTTCATTATAACTTCGGGTTTGTTCGCTTTTGGCAAATTGCTAGTCCAATTCGATTAGAATGGAGCCAATGAAAAGTGGTTTTCAATTTCTTGATAACTTTGGGTTTGATCATTTTCGGCTAATTGCTAGTCAATTCGATTGGAATCGAGCCAATGTAAAGTTGTTTTTGATTTCATGATAACATCGGGTTTGATCATTTTTGGCGAATTGCTAGTCTAATTCGATTGGAATCGTGCCGATGAAAAGTGGTTTTTGATTTCATGATAACTTTGGGTTTGTTCGTTTTTGACGAATTGCTAGTCTAATTCGATTGGAATCTTGCCAATGAAAACTTTTCTTTTCATTTCAAGATAACTTCGGGTTTGTTCGTTTCGGGCTAATTACTAGTCTAATTCGATTGGAATCGAGCCAATGAAAAGTGTTTTTCGATTTCATGATAACTTCGGGTTTGATCATTTTCGACAAATAGCTAGTTTAATTCGATTGGAATCGAGCCAATGAAAAGTGGTTTTCAATTTCTTGATGACTTCGGGTTTGATTGTTTTCGGCAAATTGCTTGTCTAATTCGACTGGAATCGAGCCAATGAAAAGTGGTTTTTGATTTCATGATAACTTCGGGTTTGTTCGTTTTTGGCAAAATACTAATCTAATTCGATTAGAATCGAGCCAATGAAAAGTTGTTTTTGATTTTATGATAACATCGGGTTTGATTGTTTTTGGCGAATTGCTAGTCTAATTCGATTGGAATCGAGCCAATGAAAAGTGGTTTTTGATTTCATGATAACTTCAGGTTTGATCATTTTCGACGAATTGCTAGTCTAATTGGATTGGAATCGAGCCAATGAAAAGTGGTTTTTGATTTCATGATAACTTCAGGTTTGATCATTTTCGACGAATTGCTAGTCTAATTGGATTGGAATCGAGCCAATGGAAACTGGCTTTCGATTTCATGATAACTTCGGGTTTGATCGTTTTCGAAAAATTGCTAGTCTAATTTGATTGGAATCGAGCCAATGGAAAGTGGTTTTCGATTTCATGATAACTTCGGGTTTGATCGTTTTCGGCAAATTGCAAGTCCTATTCGATTGGAATTGAGCCAATGAAAAGTGGTTTTTGATTTCACGATAACTTCGGGTTTTAGCATTTTCTGCGAATTACGAGTCTAATTCGATTGTAATCGAGCCAATGAAAAGTGGTTTTTGATTTGAGGATAACTTCGGGTTTGTTCGTTTTCGGCTAATTGCTAGTCTAATTTGATTGGAATCGAGCCAATGAAATGTGATTTTTGATTTCATGATAACTTCGGATTTGTTCATTTTCGGATAATTGCTAGTCTTTTTTGATTGGAATCGAGCCAATGAAAAGTAGTTTTTGATTTCATGATAACATCGGGTTTGATCATTTTCTGTGAATTGCTAGTCTAATTCGATTGGAATCGAGCCAATGAAAAGTGGCTTTCGATTTCATGATAACTTCGGGTTTGATCGTTTTTGGCTAATTACTAGTATAATTCGATTGGAATTGAGCTAATGAAAAGTGTTTCGATTTCATGATAACTTCGAGCTTGATCGTTTTCGACAAAATTGCTAGTCTACTTCGATTGGAATCGAGATAATGAAAAGTGGTTTTAGATTTCATGATAACTTTGGGTTTGTTCGTTTTTGGCGAATTACTAGTCTAATTCGATTGGAATGGTGCCAATGAAAAGTGGTTTTTGATTTCTTGATAACTTTGTGTTTGATCATTTTCGGCTAATTGCTAGTCTAATTCGATTGGAACCGAGCCAATGAAAAGTTGTTTTTGATTTCATGATAACATCAGGTTTGATCTTTTTGGCGAATTGCTAGTCTAATTCGATTGAAATTGTGCCGATGAAAAGTGGTTTTTGATTTCATAATAACTTTAAGTTTGATCATTTTCGGCTAATTGCTAGTCTAATTCGATTGGAATCGAGCTAATGAAAAGTTGTTTTTGATTTCATGATAACATCTGGTTTGATCGTTTTTGGCGAATTGCTAGTCTAATTCGATTGGAATCGTGCTGATGAAAAGTGGTTTTTGATTTCATGATAACTTCGGTTTGATCATTTTCGGGTAAATGCTAGTCTAATTCGATTGGAATAGAGCCAATGAAAAGTGGATTTTCATTTCATGATAACTTCGGGGTTAATTGTTTTCGGCTAATTGCTTGTCTAATTCGATTGGAATCGAGCCAATGAAAAGTGGTTTTTGATTTCATGATAACTTCGTGTTTGTTCGTTTTTGGCGAAATACTAATTTAATTCGATTGGAATCGAGCCAATGGAAAGTAGTTTTTGATTTCATGATAACTTCAGGTTTGTTCATTTTTGGTGAAATGCTAGTCTTATTCGATTGGAATCAAGCCAAGGGAAAGTAGTTTCTGATCTCGTGATAACTTCGGGTTTGTTCATTTTTGGTGAATTTTTAGTCTAATTCGATTGGAATTGAGCCAATGAAAAGTGGTTTTCGACTTCATGATGACTTCGGGCTTGTTCGTTTTCAGCTAATTACTAGTCTAATTCGATTGGAATTGAGCTAATGAAAAGTGTTTCGATTTCATGATAACTTCGAGCTTGATCGTTTTCGACAAAATTGCTAGTCTAATTCGATTGGAATCGAGATAATGAAAAGTGGTTTTAGATTTCATGATAACTTTGGGTTTGTTCGTTTTTGGCGGATTGCTAGTCTAATTCGATTGGAATGGTGCCAATGAAAAGTGGTTTTTTATTTCTTGATAACTTCGTGTTTGATCATTTCGGCTAATTGCTAGTCTAATTCGATTGGAACCGAGCCAATGAAAAGTTGTTTTTGATTTCATGAAAACATCAGGTTTGATCTTTTTGGCGAATTACAAGTCTAATTAGATTGGAATTGTGCCGATGAAAAGTGGTTTTTGATTTCATAATAACTTTGAGTTTGATCATTTTCGGCTAATTGCTAGTCTAATTCGATTGGAATCGAGCCAATGAAAAGTTGTTTTTGATTTCATGATAACATCGGGTTTGATCATTTTTGGCGAATTGCTAGTCCGATTCGATTGGAATCGTGCCAATGAAAAGTGGTTTTTGATTTCATGATAACTTCGATTTGATCATTTTCGGCTAATTGCTAGTCTAATTCGATTGGAATCGAGCCAATGAAATTTTTTTTGATTTCATGATAACATCGGGTTTGATCATTTTTGGCGAATTGCTAGTCTAATTCTATTGGAATCGTGCCGATGCAAAGTGGTTTTTGATTTCATGACAACTTCAGGTTTGATCATTTTTAGCTAATTGCTAGTCTAATTCGATTGGAATCGAGCCAATGAAAAGTGGTTTTTGATTTCATGATAACTTCGGGTTTGTTCGTTTTCGGCAAATTTCTAGTCTAATTCGTTTGGAATCGAGCCAATGAAAAGTGGTTTTGATTTCATGATAACTTCGGGTTTGATCGTTTTCGGCTAATTGCTAGTCTAATTCGATTGGAATCGAGCCCATGAAAAGTTGTTTTTGATTTCATGATAACATCGGGTTTGATCATTTTTGGCGAATTGCGAGTCTAATTTGATAGGAATCGTGCCGATGAAATGTGGTTTTTGATTTCATGATAACTTCGGGTTTGTTCATTTTTGGCGAATTGCTAGTCTAATTCGATTGGAATCGTGCCAATGAAAAGTTGTTTTTCATTTCAGGATAACTTCGGGTTTGTTCGTTTCGGGCTAATTAGTAGTCTAATTCGATTGGAATCGAGCCAATGAAAAGTGTTTTTCAATTTCATGATAACTTCAGGTTTATCATTTTCGACAAATTGCTAGTCTAATTCGATTGGAATCGAGCCAATGTAAAGTGGTTTTTGATTTCATGATAACTTCGGGTCTTTTTCGTCTTTGGCGAATTGCTAGTCTAATTCGATTGGAATCGAGCCAATGAAAAGTGCTTTTCGATTTTGTGATAACTTCAGGTTTGATCGTTTTCGGCAAATTGCTTGTCTAATTCGATTGGAATCGAGCTAATGAAAGTGGTTTTTGATTTCATGATAACTTCGGGTTTGTTTGTTTTTGGAGAAATTCTAGTCTAATTCGATTGGAATCGAACCAATGGAAAGTAGTTTTTAATTTCATGATAACTTCGGGTTTTTTCGTTTTTGGCAAAATACTAATCTAATTCGATTGGAATCGAGCCAATGAAAAGTTGTTTTTGATTTCATGATAACTTTGAGTTTGATCATTTTCGGCGAATTAATAGTCTATTGGAATTGAGCCAATGAAAAGTGGCTTTCGATTTCACGATAACTTCGGGTTTGATCATTTTCGAAAAACTACCATTCTAATTCGATTGGAATCGAGCCAATGAAAAGTGGTTTTCGATTTCATGATAACTTCGGGTTTGATTGTTTTCGGTAAATTGCTTGTCTAATTCGATTGGAATCGAGCCAATGAAAAGTGGTTGTTGATTTCATGATAACTTCGGGTTTGTTCGTTTTCTACTAATTACTAGTCTAATTCGATTCGTATCGAGCAAATGGAAAGTAGTTTTTGATTTCATGATAACTTCAGGTTTGTTCTTTTTGGCGAAATACTAATTTAATTTGATTGGAATCGAGCCAATGGAAAGTAGTTTTTGATTTCATGATAACTTCGGGTTTGTTCATTTTTGGCGAATTTCTAGTCTAATTCGATTGGAATCGAGCCAATGAAAAGTGGTTTTTGATTTCATGATGACTTCGGGTTTGTTCGTTTTTGGCTAATTACTAGTCTAAGTCGATTGGAATTGAGCCAATGAAAAGTGTTTCGATTTCTTGATAACTTCGGGCTTGATCATTTTCGACAAAATTGCTAGTCTAATTCGATTGGAATCGAACCAATGAAAAGTGGTTTTTGATTTCATGATAACTTCGAATTTGATCATTTTCGACGAATTGCCAGTCTAATTCGATTGGAATGGAGCCAATGGAAAGTGGCTTTCGATTTCATGATAACATCGGGTTTGATCATTTTCGAAAGATTGCTACTCTAATTCGATTGGAATCGCGCCAATGGAACGTGGTTTTCGATTTCATGATAACTTCGGGTTTGATCATTTTCGGCAAATTACATGTCCTATTCGATTGGAATTGAGACAATGAAAAGTGGTTTTTGATTTCAAGATAACTTCGGGTTTGTTCATTTTTGGGAAATGCTAGTCTAATTCGATTCGGATCGAGCCAATGGAAAGTAGATTTTGATTTTATGAAAACTTCGGGTTTGTTCATTTTTGGCGAAATACTAATTTAATTTGAATGGAATCGAGCCAATGGAAAGTAGTTTTTCATTTCATGATAACTTTGGGTTTGTTCGTTTTTGGCGAAATTCTAGTCTAATTCGATTGGAATCGAGGAAAGGGAAAGTAGTTTTTGATTTCATGATAACTTCGGGTTTGTTCATTTTTGGCGAATTTCTAGTCTAATTCGATTGGAATCGAGCCAATGAAAATTGGTTTTTGATTTCATGATGACTTCGGGTTTGTTCGTTTTCGGCTAATTACTAGTCTAATTCGATTGGAAATGAGCCAATGAAAAGTGTTTCGATTTCATGATAACTTCGGGCTTGATCATTTTCGACAAAATTGCTAGTCTAATTCGATTGGAATCGAACCAATGAAAAGTGGTTTTAGATTTCATGATAACTTCGGATTTGTTAGTTTTTGGCGAATTGCTAGTCTAACTCGATTGGAATGGTGCCAATGAAAAGTGGTTTTCGATTTCTTGATAACTTCGTGTTTGATCATTTTCGGCTAATTGCTAGTCTAATTTGATTTGAATCGAGCCAGTGAAAAGTTGTTTTTGATTTCATGATAACATCGGGTTTGATCATTTTTGGCGAATTGCTAGTCTGATTCGATTGGAATCGTGCCGATGAAAAGTGGTTTTTGATTTCATGATAACATCGGGTTTGATCATTTTTGGCGAATTGCTAGTCTGATTCGATTGGAATCGTGCCGATGAAAAGTGGTTTTTGATTTCATGATAACTTTGAGCTTGATAATTTTCGGCAATTGCTAGTCTAATTCGATTGGAATCGAGCCAATGAAAAGTGGCCTTCGATTTCGTGATAAATTCGGGTTTGATTGTTTACGAAAAATTGCTAATCTAATTCGATTGGAATCGAGCCAATGAAAAGTGGTTTTTGATTTCATGATAACTTCGGGTTTGATCGTTTTCGACGAATTGCTAGTCTAATTGGATTGGAATCGAGCCAATGGAAACTGGCTTTCGATTTAATGATAACTTCGGGTCTGATCATTTTTGAAAAATTGCAAGTCTAATTCGATTGGAATTGAGCCAATGGAAAGTAGTTTTCGATTTCTTGATAACTTTGGGTTTGATCGTTTTCGGCAAATTGCAGGTCCTATTCGATTGGAATCGAGCCAATGAAGAGTGGTTTTTGATTTTATGATAAGTTAGGGTTTGTTCATTTTAGGCGAATGCTAGTCTAATTCGATTCGAATCGAGCCAATGGAAAGTAGTTTTTGATTTCATGATAACTTCGGGTTGTTCATTTTTGGCGAAATACTAATTTAATCCGATTGGAATCGAGCCAATGGAAAGTAGTTTTTGATTTCATGATAACTTCGGGTTTGTTCATTTTTGGCGAAATGCTAGTCTAATTCGATTGGAATCGAGCCAAGGGAAAGTAGTTTCTGATTTCGTGATAACTTAGGATTTGTTCATTTTTGGTGAATTTCTAGTCTAATTCGATTGGAATTGAGCCAATGAAAAGTGGTTTTTGATTTCATGATGACTTCGGGTTTCTTCATTTTCGGCTAATTACTAGTCTAATTCGATTAGAATTGAGCCAATGAAAAGTGTTTCGATTTCATTATAACTTCGGGCTTGATCGTTTTCGACAAAATTGCTAGTCTAATTCGATTGGAATCGAGCCAATGAAAAGTGGTTTTAGATTTCATGATAACTTCGGGTTTGTTCATTTTTGGCGAATTGCTTGTCTAATTCGATGGGAATGGTGCCAATGAAAAGTGGCTTTTGATTTCTTGATAACTTAGGGTTTGATCATTTTCGGCTAATTGCTAGTCGAATTCGATTTGAATCGAGCCAATGAAAAGTTGTTTTTCATTTCATGATAACATCAGGTTTGATCGTTTTTGGCGAATTGCTAGTCTAATTCGATTGGAATCGTGCCGATGAAAAGTGGTTTTTGACTTCATGATAACTTTGAGTTTGATCATTTTCGGCAAATTGCTAGTCTAATTCGATTGGAATCGAGCCAATGAAAAGTGGCTTCTGATTTCATGATGACTTCGGGTTTGATCATTTTCGTAAAATTGCTAGTCTAATTCGATTGGAATCGAGCCAATGGAAAGTGGTTATTGATTTCATCATAACTTCGGGTTTGATCGTTTTCGACAAATTGCAAGTCCTATTCGATTAGAATCGGGCCAATGAAACGTAGTTTTTTATTTCATGATAACCTCAGGTTTGTTCATTTTTTGCGAAATGCTAGTCTAATTCGATTGGAATTGAGCCATTCGAAAGTCGTTTTTGATTTCATTATAACTTCGAGTTTGTTCATTTTTGGCAAATTGCTAGTCTAATTCGATTGGAATCGAGCCAATGAAAAGTGGTTGTTGATTTCATGATAACTTCGGGTTTGTTCCTTTTCGACTAATTACTAGTCTAATTCGATTCGAATCAAGCCAATGAAAAGTGTTTTTCGATTTCATGATAACTTCGGGTTCGATTAGAATCGAGCCAATGAAAAGTGGTTTTAGATTTCATGATAACTTCGGGTTTGTTCGTTTTTGGCGAATTGCTAGTCTAATTCGATTGGAATGGAGCCAATGACAAGTGGTTTTCGATTTCTTGATAACTTTGGGTTTGATCATTTTCGGCTAATTGCTTGTCTAATTCGATTGGAATCGAGCCAATAAAAAGTTGTTTTTGATTTCATGATAACATCGGGTTTGATTCTTTTTGGCGAATCGCTAGTCTGATTCGATTGGAATCGTGCCGATGAAAAGTGGTTTTTGATTTCATGATAACTTTGAGTTTGATCATTTTCGGCAAATTGTTAGTCTAATTCGATAGGAATCAAGCCAATGAAAAGTGTCCTTCGATTTCGTGATAAATTCGGGTTTAATCGTTTTTGAAAAATTGCTAGTCTACTTCGATTGGATTCGAGCCAATGAAAAGTGGTTTTTGATTTCATGATAACATCGGGTTTGTTCATTTTTGGCGGAATGCTAGTCTAATTCGATTGGAATCGGGCCAATGGAAAGTAGTTTTTCATTTCATGATAACTTCGGGTTTGTTCGTTTTTGGCAAAATACTAATCTAATTCGATTGGAATCGAGCCAATGAAAAGTTGTTTTTGATTTTATGATAACATCGGGTTTGATCGTTTTTGGCAAATTGCTAGTCTAACTCGATCGGAATCGAGCAAATGAAAATTGGTTTTTGATTTCATGATAACTTCGGGTTAGATCGTTTTCGACGAATTGCTAGTCTAATTCGATTGGAATCGAGCCAATGGAAACTAGCTTTCGATTTCATGATAACTTCGGGTTTGATCGTTTTCGAAAAATTGCTAGTCTAATTTTATTGGAATCGAGCCAATGGAAAGTGGTTTTCGATTTCATGGTAACTTCGGGTTTAATCGTTTTCGGCAAATTGCAAGTCCTGTTCGATTGGAATCTAGCCAATGAAAAGTGGTTTTTGATTTCATGATAACTTAGGATTTGTTCATTTTTGGCGAAATGCTAGTCTAATTCGATTCGAATCGAGCCAATGGAAAGTAGTTTTTGATTTAATGACAACTTCGGGTTTGTTCGTTTTTGGCGAAATACTAATTTAATTCGATTGGAATCGAGCCAATGGAAAGTAGTTTTTGATTTCATGATAACTTCGAGTTTGTTCATTTTTGGCGAAATGCTAGTCTAATTCGATTGGAATCAAGCCAAGGGAAAGTAGTTTCTGATCTCGTGATAACTTCTGGTTTGTTCACTTTTGGCGAATTTTTAGTCTAATTCGATTGGAATTGAGCCAATGAAAAGTGGTTTTTGATTTCATGATGACTTCGAGTTTGTTCGTTTTCGGCTAATTACTAGTCTAATTCGACTGGAATTGAGCTAATGAAAAGTGTTTCGATTTCATGATAACTTCTGGCTTGATCGTTTTCGACAAAATTGCTAGTCTAATTCGATTGGAATCGAGACAATGAAAAGTGGTTTTAGATTTCATGATAACTTTGGGTTTTTTCGTTTTTGGCGAATTGCTAGTCTAATTCGATTGGAATGGTGCCAATGAAAAGTGATTTTTGATTTCTTGATAACTTCGTGTTTGATCATTTTCGGCTAATTACTAGTCTAATTCGATTGGAACCGAGCCAATGAAAAGTTGTTTTTGATTTCATGATAACATCAGGTTTGATCTTTTTGGCGAATTGCTAGTCTAATTCGATTGAAATTGTGCCGATGAAAAGTGGTTTTTGATTTCATAATAACTTTAAGTTTGTTCATTTTCGGCTAATTGCTAGTCTAATTCGATTTGAATCGAGCCAATGAAATGTTGTTTTTGATTTCATGATAACATCGGGTTTGATCGTTTTTGGCGAATTGCTAGTCTGATTCGATTGGAATCGTGCCGATGAAAAGTGGTTTTTGATTTCATGATAACTTCGATTTGATCATTTTCGGCTAAATTCTAGTCTAATTCGATTGGAATAGAGCCAATGAAAAGTGGATTTTGATTTCATGATAACTTCGGGTTTAATCTTTTTCGGCTAATTGCTAGTCTAATTTGATTGGAATCGAGCCAATGAAAAGTGGTTTTTGATTTCATGATAACTTCGGGTTTGTTTGTTTTTGGCGGAATGCTAGTCTAATTCGATTGGAATCGAGCCAATGGAAAGTAGTTTTTCATTTCATGATAACTTCGGGTTTGTTCATTTTTGGCAAAATACTAATCTAATTCGATTGGAATCGAGCCAATGAAAAGTTGTTTTTGATTTTATGATAACATCGGGTTTGATCGTTTTTGGCGAATTGCTAGTCTAACTCGATTGGAATCGAGCAAATGAAAAGTGGTTTTTGATTTCAAGATAACTTCGGGTTTGATCGTTTTCGACGAATTGCTAGTCTAATTCGATTGGAATCGAGCCAATGGAAACTAGCTTTCGATTTCATGATAACTTCGGGTTTGATCGTTTTCGAAAAATTGCTAGTCTAATTTTATTGGAATCGAGCCAATGGAAAGTGGTTTTCGATTTCATGATAACTTCGGGTTTGATCGTTTTCGGCAAATTGCAAGTCCTGTTCGATTGGAATCTAGCCAATGAAAAGTGGTTTTTGATTTCATGATAACTTAGGGTTTGTTCATTTTTGGCGAAATGATAGTCTAATTCGATTCGAATCGAGCCAATGGAAAGTAGTTTTTGATTTCATGATAACTTCAGGTTTGTTCATTTTTGGCGAAATGATAGTCTAATTCGATTCGAATCGAGCCAATGGAAAGTAGTTTTTGATTTCATGATAACTTCAGGTTTGTTCATTTTTGGCGAAATGCTAGTCTAATTCGATTGGAATCAAGCCAAGGGAAAGTAGTTTCTGATCTCGTGATAACTTCGGGTTTGTTCATTTTTGGCGAATTTTTAGTCTAATTCGATTGGAATTGAGCCAATGAAAAGTGGTTTTTGATTTCATGATGACTTCGGGCTTGTTCGTTTTCAGCTAATTACTAGTCTAATTCGATTGGAATTGAGCTAATGAAAAGTGTTTCGATTTCATGATAACTTCGAGCTTGATCGTTTTCGACAAAATTGCTAGTCTACTTCGATTGGAATCGAGATAATGAAAAGTGGTTTTAGATTTCATGATAACTTTGGGTTTGTTCGTTTTTGGCGAATTGCTAGTCTAATTCGATTGGAATGGTGCCAATGAAAAGTGGTTTTTTATTTCTTGATAACTTCGTGTTTGATCATTTTCGGCTAATTGCTAGTCTAATTCGATTGGAACCGAGCCAATGAAAAGTTGTTTTTGATTTCATGAAAACATCAGGTTTGATCTTTTTGGCGAATTACAAGTCTAATTAGATTGGAATTGTGCTGATGAAAAGTTGTTTTTGACTTCATAATAACTTTGAGTTTGATCATTTTCGGCTAATTGCTAGTCTAATTCGATTGGAATCGAGCCAATGAAAAGTTGTTTTTGATTTCATGATAACATCGGGTTTGATCATTTTTGGCGAATTGCTAGTCTGATTCGATTGGAATCGAGCCAATGAAAAGTGGTTTTTGATTTCATGATAACTTCGGTTTGATCATTTTTGGCTAATTGCTAGTCTAATTCGATTGGAATCGAGCCAATGAAATTTTTTTTTGATTTCATGATAACATCGGGTTTGATCATTTTTGGCGAATTGCTAGTCTAATTCTATTGGAATCGTGCCGATGCAAAGTGGTTTTTGATTTCATGACAACTTCAGGTTTGATCGTTTTTAGCTAATTGCTAGTCTAATTCGATTGGAATCGAGCCAATGAAAAGTGGTTTTTGATTTCATGATAACTTCGGGTTTGTTCGTTTTCGGCAAATTTCTAGTCTAATTCGTTTGGAATCGAGCCAATGAAAAGTGGTTTTGATTTCATGATAACTTCGGGTTTGATCGTTTTCGGCTAATTGCTAGTCTAATTCGATTGGAATCGAGCCCATGAAAAGTTGTTTTTGATTTCATGATAACATCGGGTTTGATCATTTTTGGCTAATTGCGAGTCTAATTTGATTGGAATCGTGCCGATGAAATGTGGTTTTTGATTTCATGATAACTTCGGGTTTGTTCATTTTTGGCGAATTACTAGTCTAATTCGATTGGAATCGTGCCAATGAAAAGTTGTTTTTCATTTCAGGATAACTTTGGGTTTGTTCGTTTCGGGCTAATTACTAGTCTAATTCGATTGGAATCGAGCTAATGAAAAGTGTTTTTCAATTTCATGATAACTTCAGGTTTATCATTTTCGACAAATTGCTAGTCTAATTCGATTGGAATCGAGCCAATGTAAAGTGGTTTTTGATTTCATGATAACTTCGGGTCTTTTTCGTCTTTGGCGAATTGCTAGTCTAATTCGATTGGAATCGAGCCAATGAAAAGTGCTTTTCGATTTCGTGATAACTTCAGGTTTGATCGTTTTCGGCAAATTGCTTGTCTAATTCGATTGGAATCGAGCCAATGAAAAGTGATTTTTGATTTCATGATAACTTCGGGTTTGTTCGTTTTTGGAGAAATTCTTGTCTAATTCGATTGGAATCGAGCCAATGGAAAGTAGTTTTTAATTTCATGATAACTTCGGGTTTGTTCGTTTTTGGCAAAATACTAATCTAATTCGATTGGAATCGAGCCAATGAAAAGTTGTTTTTGATTTCATGATAACTTTGAGTTTGATCATTTTCGGCGAATTAATAGTCTATTGGAATTGAGCCAATAAAAAGTGGCTTTCGATTTCACGATAACTTCGAGTTTGATCAATTTCGAAAAACTACCATTCTAATTCGATTGGAATCGAGCCAATGAAAAGTGGCTTTCGATTTCATGATAACTTCGGGTTTGATTGTTTTCGGCAAATTGCTTGTCTAATTTGATTGGAATCGAGCCAATGAAAAGTGGTTGTTGATTTCATGATAACTTCGGGTTTGTTCGTTTTCTACTAATTACTAGTCTAATTCGATTCGTATCGAGCAAATGGAAAGTAGTTTTTGATTTCATGATAACTTCAGGTTTGTTCTTTTTGGCGAAATACTAATTTAATTCGATTGGAATCGAGCCAATGGAAAGTAGTTTTTGATTTCATGATAACTTCGGGTTTGTTCTTTTTGGCGAAATTCTAGTCTAATTCGATTGGAATCGAACCAATGAAAAGTGGTTTTTGATTTCATGATAACTTCGGATTTGATCATTTTCGACGAATTGCCAGTCTAATTCGATTGGAATGGAGCCAATGGAAAGTGGCTTTCGATTTCATGCTAACATCGGGTTTGATCATTTTCGAAAGATTGCTACTCTAATTCGATTGGAATCGCGCCAATGGAACGTGGTTTTCGATTTCATGATAACTTCGGGTTTGATCGTTTTCGACAAATTACATGTCCTATTCGATCGGAATTGAGACAATGAAAAGTGGTTTTTGATTTCAAGATAACTTCGGGTTTGTTCATTTTTGGGAAATGCTAGTCTAATTCGATTCGGATCGAGCCAATGGAAAGTAGATTTTGATTTAATGAAAACTTTGGGTTTGTTCATTTTTGGCGAAATACTAATTTAATTTGATTGGAATCGAGCCAATGGAAAGTAGTTTTTCATTTCATGATAACTTTGAGTTTGTTCGTTTTTGGCGAAATGCTAGTCTAATTCAATTGGAATCGAGCTAAGGGAAAGTAGTTTCTGATTTCGTGATAACTTCGGGTTTGTTCATTTTTGGCGAATTTCTAGTCTAATTCGATTGGAATCGAACCAATGAAAAGTGGTTTTTGATTTCATGATGACTTCGGGTTTGTTCGTTTTTGGCTAATTACTAGTCTAATTCGATTGGAATTGAGCCAATGAAAAGTGTTTCGATTTCATGATAACTTCGGGCTTGATCATTTTCGACAAAATTGCTAGTCTAATTCGATTGGAATCGAGCCAATGAAAAGTGGTTTTAGATTTCATGATAACTTCGAATTTGTTAGTTTTTGGCGAATTGGTAGTCTAATTCGATTGGAATGGTGCCAATGAAAAGTGATTTTCGATTTCTTGATAACTTCGTGTTTGATCATTTTCGGCTAATTGCTAGTCTAATTTGATTTGAATCGAGCCAGTGAAAAGTTGTTTTTGATTTCACGATAACATCGGGTTTGATCATTTTTGGCGAATTGCTAGTCTGATTCGATTGGAATCGTGCCGATGAAAAGTGGTTTTTGATTTCATGATAACTTTGAGCTTGATAATTTTCGGCAATTGCTAGTCTAATTCGATTGGAATCGAGCCAGTGAAAAGTGGCCTTCGATTTTGTGATAAATTCGGGTTTGATTGTTTTCGAAAAATTGCTAATCTAATTCGATTGGAATCGAGCCAATGAAAAGTGGTTTTTGATTTCATGATAAATTCGGGTTTGATCATTTTCGACGAATTGCTAGTCTAATTGGATTGGAATCGAGCCAATGGAAACTGGCTTTCAATTTTATGATAACTTCGGGTCTGATCATTTTTGAAAAATTGCAAGTCTAATTCGATTGGAATTGAGCCAATGGAAAGTAGTTTTCGATTTCTTGATAACTTTGGGTTTGATCATTTTCGGCAAATTGCAAGTCCTATTCGATTGGAATCGAGCCAATGAAAAGTGGTTTTTGATTTCATGATACGTTAGGGTTTGTTCATTTTTGGCGAATGCTAGTCTAATTCGATTCGAATCGAGCCAATGGAAAGTAGTTTTTGATTTCATGATAACTTCGGGTTGTTCATTTTTGGCGAAATACTAATTTAATCCGATTGGAATCGAGCCAATGGAAAGTAGTTTTTGATTTCATGATAACTTCGGGTTTGTTCATTTTTGGCGAAATGCTAGTCTAATTCGATTGGAATCGAGCCAAGGGAAAGTAGTTTCTGATTTCGTGATAACTTAGGATTTGTTCATTTTTGGTGAATTTCTAGTGTAATTCAATTGGAATTGAGCCAATGAAAAGTGGTTTTTGATTTCATGATGACTTCGGGTTTCTTCGTTTTCGGCTAATTACTAGTCTAATTCGATTGGAATTGAGCCAATGAAAAGTGTTTCGATTTCATTATAACTTCGGGCTTGATCGTTTTCGACAAAATTGCAACTCTAATTCGATTGGAATCGAGCCAATGAAAAGTGGTTTTAGATTTCATGATAACTTCGGGTTTGTTCATTTTTGGCGAATTGCTTGTCTAATTCGATGGGAATGGTGCCAATGAAAAGTGGCTTTTGATTTCTTGATAACTTAGGGTTTGATCATTTTCGGCTAATTGCTAGTCGAATTCGATTTGAATCGAGCCAATGAAAAGTTGTTTTTCATTTCATGATAACATCAGGTTTGATCGTTTTTGGCGAATTGCTAGTCTAATTCGATTGGAATCGTGCCGATGAAAAGTGGTTTTTGATTTCATGATAACTTTGAGTTTGATCATTTTCGGCAAATTGCTAGTCTAATTCGATTGGAATCGAGCCAATGAAAAGTGGCTTCTGATTTCATGATGACTTCGGGTTTGATCGTTTTCGTAAAATTGCTAGTCTAATTCGATTGGAATCGAGCCAATGGAAAGTGGTTATTGATTTCATCATAACTTCGGGTTTGATCGTTTTCGGCAAATTGCAAGTCCTATTCGATTAGAATTGGGCCAATGAAAAGTAGTTTTTTATTTCATGATAACCTCAGGTTTGTTCATTTTTTGCGAAATGCTAGTCTAATTCGATTGGAATTGAGCCATTCGAAAGTCGTTTTTGATTTCATGATAACTTCGAGTTTGTTCATTTTTGGCAAATTGCTAGTCTAATTCGATTGGAATCGAGCCATGGAAATCGTTTTTGATTTCATGATAACTTCGAGTTTGTTCATTTTTGGCAAATTGCTAGTCTAATTCGATTGGAATCGAGCCAATGAAAAGTGGTTGTTGATTTCATGATAACTTCGGGTTTGTTCGTTTTCGACTAATTACTAGTCTAATTCGATTCGAATCAAGCCAATGAAAAGTGTTTTTCGATTTCATGATAACTTCGGGTTCGATTAAAATCGAGCCAATGAAAAGTGGTTTTAGATTTCATGATAACTTCGGGTTTGTTCGTTTTTGGCGAATTGCTAGTCTAATTCGATTGGAATGGAGCCAATGACAAGTGGTTTTCGATTTCTTGATAACTTTGGGTTTGATCATTTTCGGCTAATTGCTTGTCTAATTCGATTGGAATCGAGCCAATAAAAAGTTGTTTTTGATTTCATGATAACATCGGGTTTGATTCTTTTTGGCGAATCGCTAGTCTGATTCGATTGGAATCGTGCCGATGAAAAGTGGTTTTTGATTTCATGATAACTTTGAGTTTGATCATTTTCGGCAAATTGTTAGTCTAATTCGATAGGAATCAAGCCAATGAAAAGTGTCCTTCGATTTCGTGATAAATTCGGGTTTAATCGTTTTCGAAAAATTGCTAGTCTACTTCGATTGGAATCGAGCCAATGAAAAGTGGTTTTTGATTTCATGATAACTTCGGGTTTGATCGTTTTCGACGAATTGCTAGTCAACTTCGATTGGAATCGAGCCAATGGAAAGTGGCTTTCGATTTCATGATAACTTCGGGTTTGATCGTTTTCGAAAAATTGCTAGTCTAATTCGATTGGAATCGAGCCAATGGATAGTGGTTTTCGATTTCATGATAACGTCGGGTTTGATCATTTTCGGCAAATTGCAAGTCCTATTCGATTAGAATCGGGCCAATGAAAAGTGGTTTTTTATTTCATGATAACTTCAGGTTTGTTCATTTTTTGCGAAATGCTAGTCTAATTCGATTGGAATCGAGCCATTCGAAAGTCATTTTTAATTTCATGATAACTTCGGGTTTGTTCATTTTTGGCAAATTGCTAGTCTAATTCGATTGGAATCGAGCCAATGAAAAGTGGTTGTTGATTTCATGATAACTTCGGGTTTGTTCATTTTTGGCAAATTGCTAGTCTAATTCGATTGGAATCGAGCCAATGAAAAGTGGTTGTTGATTTCATGATAACTTCGGGTTTGTTCATTTTCAACTAATTACTAGTCTAATTCGATTCGAATCGAGCCAATGAAAAGTGTTTTTCGATTTCATGATAACTTTGGGTTTGATCGTTTTCGACAAATTGCTAGTCTAATTCGATTGGAATCGAGCCAATGAATAGTAGTTTTAGATTTCATGATAACTTCGGGTTTGTTCGTTTTTGGCGAATTGCTAGTCTAATTCGATTAGAATGGAGCCAATGAAAAGTAGTTTTCGATTTCTTGATAACTTTGGGTTTGATTATTTTCGGCTAATTGCCAGTCTAATTCGATTGGAATCGAGCCAATGAAAAGTTGTTTTTCATTTCATGATAACTTCGGGTTTGTTGGTTTCGGGCTAATTACTAGTCTAATTCGATTGGAATCGAGCCAATGAAAAGTGTTTTTCGATTTCATGATAACTTAGGGTTTGATCATTTTCGACAAATTGCTAGTCTAATTCGATTGGAATCGAGCCAATGAAAAGTGGTTTTTGATTTCATGATAACTTCGGGTTTGTTCATTTTTGGCGAATTGCTAGTCTAATTCGATTGGAATCGAGCCAATGAAAAGTGGTTTTTGATTTCATGATAACTTCGGGTTTGTTCATTTTTGGCGAATTGCTAGTCTAATTCGATTGGAATGGAGCCAATGAAAAGTGGTTTTTGATTTCATGATAACTTCGGTTTGATCATTTTCGGCTAATTGCTAGTCTAATTCAATTGGAATCGAGCCAATGAAATTTTTTTTGATTTCGTGATGACATCGGGTTTGATCATTTTTGGCGAATTGCTAGTCGAATTCGATTGGAATCGTGCCGATGCAAAGTGGTTTTTGATTTAATGACAACTTTGGGTTTGATCGTTTTTAGCTAATTGCTAGTCTAATTCGATTGGAATCGAGGCAATGAAAAGTGGTTTTTGATTTCATGATAACTTCGGGTTTGTTCATTTTTGGCGAATTGCTAGTCTAATTCGATTGGAATGGAGCCAATGAAAAGTGGTTTTTGATTTCATGATAACTTCGGTTTGATCATTTTCGGCTAATTGCTAGTCTAATTCAATTGGAATCGAGCCAATGAAATTTTTTTTGATTTCGTGATGACATCGGGTTTGATCATTTTTGGCGAATTGCTAGTTGAATTCGATTGGAATCGTGCCGATGCAAAGTGGTTTTTGATTTAATGACAACTTTGGGTTTGATCGTTTTTAGCTAATTGCTAGTCTAATTCGATTGGAATCGAGGCAATGAAAAGTGGTTTTTGATTTCACGATAACTTTGGGTTTGTTTTTTTTTGGCAAATTTCTAGTCTAATTCGTTTGGAATCGAGCCAATGAAAAGTCGTTTTGATTTCATGATAACTTCGGGTTTGATCGTTTTCGGCTAATTGCTAGTCTAATTCGATTGGAATCGAGCCAATGAAAATTTGTTTTTGATTTCATGATAACATCTAGTTTGTTCCTTTTTGGTGAATTGCTTGTCTAATTCGATTGGAGTCGTGCCGATGAAAATTGATTTTTGATTTCATGATAACTTCGGGCATGTTCGTTTTCGACCAATTGCTAGTCTAATTCTAATGGAATTGTGCCAATGAAAAGTGTTTTTCGATTTCATTATAACTTCGGGTTTGATCATTTTCGGTGAATTGCTAGTCTAATTCGATTGGAATCGTGCCGATGAAAATTGATTTTTGATTTCATGATAACTTCGGGCATGTTCATTTTCGGCCAATTGCTAGTCTAATTCTAATGGAATTGTGCCAATGAGAAGTGTTTTTCGATTTCATGATAACTTCGGGTTTGATCATTTTCGGCAAATTGCTAGTCTAATTCGATTGGAATCGAGCTAATGAAAAGATGTTTATGATTTCATGATAACATCAGGTTTGATCGTTTTTGGCGAATTGCTAGTCTAATTCGATTGGAATCGTACCGATGAAAACGTTGTTTATGATTTCATGATAACTTCAGGTTTGTTCATTTTTGGCGAATTGCTAGTCGAATTCAATCGGAATCGTGCCGATGAAAAGTGGTTTTTTTAATTCATTATAACTTCGGGTTTGTTCGTTTTCGGCTAATTACTAGTCTGATTCAATTGGAGTCGAGCCAAGGGAAAGTGGTTTTCGATTTCGTGATAACTTTGGGTTTGTTCGTTTTTGGCGAAATGCTTGTCTAATTCGATTGGAATCGAGCCAATGAAAAGTCATTTTTTTTTCATGATAACTTCGGGTTTGTTCATTTTTGTCGAAATGCTAGTCTAATTTAATTGGAATGGAGCTAATGAAAAAAGGATTTTGATTTCTTGATAACTTTGGGTTTGATTGTTTTCGGTTAATTGCTAGTCTAATTCGATTGGAATCGAGCCAATGAAAAGTGGTTTTTGATTTCATGATAACTTCGGGTTTGTTCATTTATGGCAAATTGCTAGTCTTATTCGATTGGTATCGGGCCGATGAAAAGTGGTTTTTGATTTCATGACAACTTCGGGTTCGATCATTTTCGACAAATTGCTAGACTAATTCGATTGGAATTGAGCTAATTAAAAGTGGTTTTTGATTTCATGATAACCTTGGGTTTGTTCATTTTGGCGAAATGGTAGTCTAATTCGATTGGAATGGAGCCAATGAAAAGTGGATTTTGATTTCTTGATAACTTTGGGTTTGATCGTTTTCGGTTAATTGCTAGTCTAATTCGATTGGAATTGAGCCAACGAAAAGTGGTTTTTGATTTCATGATAAATTCGGGCTTGTTCATTTTTGGCGAATTGCTAGTCTAATTTGATTGGTATCGTGCCGATGAAAAGTGGTTTTTAATTTCATGATAACTTCGGGTTTGTTCGTTTTCGGCTAAATACTAGTCTAA
>NW_019261284.1:0-1024 GCF_002742605.1 Olea europaea var. sylvestris | reverse complement strand
CGAAGAATTCAGTGTAACTTTTGCACACAGTGTCCGTTTTGGGCCCATAAGTACTTTTTGGAAACGTAGCGACCATTTTGGATAGAACTTAAGACTTCATCGGATTTCGGCCATTTTTTGAAAGAATGAGCACTTGCATATTTGGGACGCTTGGAGAGTCGGCGTACGAAGAATTCAACGTAACTTTTGCACACGGCGTCCGTTTCGGGCCCATAAGTACTTTTTGGAGGTGTAGCGACCGTTTTGGATTGAACTCACAACTTCATCGTGACGTATGAGGGATTTTAGCGATTTTTCAAAAGAATGAGCACTTGCATATTTGGAACGCTTGGAGAGTCGGCGTACGAAGAATTGAGCGTAACTTTTGTCCACGGTGTCCATTTCGGGCCCATAAGTACTTTTTGGAAATGTAGCGACCGTTTTGGATTGAACTCACCACTTCATCGTGATGTATGAGGGATTTCAGCCATTTTTTGAAAGAATGAGTGCCTGCATATTTGGAACGCTTGGAGAGTCGGCGTACGAAGAATTGAGCGTAACTTTTGTCCACGGTGTCCATTTCGGGCCCATAAGTACTTTTTGGAAATGTAGCGACCGTTTTGGATTGAACTCACCACTTCATCGTGATGTATGAGGGATTTCAGCCATTTTTTGAAAGAATGAGTGCCTGCATATTTGGAACGCTTGGAGAGTCGGCGTACGAAGAATTGAGCGTAACTTTTGTCCACGGTGTCCATTTCGGGCCCATAAGTACTTTTTGGAAATGTAGCAACCGTTTTGGATTGAACACACAACTTCGTCGTGACGTATGAGGGATTTTAGCGATTTTTCGAAAGAATGAGCACTTGGATATTTGGAATGCTTTGAGAGTCGGCATACGAAGAATTGAGCGTAACTTTTGCACACGGTGTCCGTTTCGGACCCATAAGTACTTTTTGGATATGTAGCGACCGTTATGGATTGTACTCACAACTTCATCGTGACGTATGAGGGATTTTAGCCATTTTTCGAAAGAATGAGCAAT
>NW_019261283.1:0-1024 GCF_002742605.1 Olea europaea var. sylvestris | reverse complement strand
TCGCGACGGTGTCTGAATGGGCTCAAATTTGACTGATTGATCGGAAACAAAAATCGCGCCGAGGGCAATTTCGTCATTTTTCGGGACGGTGTCGGAATCGTCTAAAATTTGACAGATTAATTGGAAACAAAAATCACGCCGGAGGCAATTTCGTCATTTTTCGCGACGGTGTCGGAATCGGCTAAAATTTGACTGGTTGATCGAAAACAAAAATCGCGCCTGGGGCAATTTCGTCATTTTTCGCGACGGTGTCGGAATCGGCTAAAATTTGACTGATTGACGGGAAACAAAAATCGCGCCCGGAGCAATTTCGTCATTTTTCGCGACGGGGTCGGAATGGGCTCAAATTTGACTGATTGATCGGAAACAAAAATCGCGCCGGGGGCAATTTCTTCATTTTTCGCGACGGTGTCAGAATCGGATAAAATTTGACTGGTTGATCAAAAACAAAAATCGCGCCGGGGGCAATTTCGTCATTTTTCGCGACGGTGTCGGAATCGGCTAAAATTTGACTGATTGAGGGGAAACAAAAATCGCACCTGGGGCAATTTCGTCATTTTTCGCGACGGTGTCGGAATCGGCTAAAATTTGCCTGATTGATGGTAAACAAAAATCGTGCCGGGGGGCAATTTCGTCATTTCTCGCGACGGGGTCGGAATGGGATCAAATTTGACTGATTGATCGGAAACAAAAATCGCGCCGGGGGCAATTTCGTTATTTTTCGCGGCGGCGTCGGATTGGGCTCAAATTTGACTGATTGATCGGAAACAAAAAATCGCGCCGGGGGCGATTTCGTCATTTTTTGCGACGGTGTCGGAATCGGCTAAAATTTGACTAATTGAGGGGAAACAAAAATCGCGCTAGGGCAATTTCTTCATTTTTTGCGACGGTGTCGGAATCGGCTAAAATTTGACTGGTTGATCGGAAACAAAAATCGCGCAGGGCGCAATTTCGTCATTTTTCGCGACGGTCTCGGAATCGGCTAAAATTTGATTGATTGATGGGAAACAAAAATCGCGCCGGG
>NW_019261282.1:0-1024 GCF_002742605.1 Olea europaea var. sylvestris | reverse complement strand
AATCCATAACAATTTTAAACATCAAACAATCCTAAGCCGGCAAAGCTATCTAACATCTCAACACAATCAAAACAAAGTAAGCACAATCACCCCCAAACTTGAACCACACATCGTCCCTAATGTGTAAAGAACAAGATAAAAGGAAAGAGCGGGGTTTAACAAAACTTCCCCGATTATATATTTGTGAAGAGATACCACTGCTTGAATTGGATTTGTGATGCTTTTGATGAACTTGGGCAAGTGACTTTCTTATACACAATTTATCCCCAAACTTGTGAGGAACCATGGATATGTGGGACTTCAAAAATTGCCCACAGAAAAATGATAGCTAATTGAATAAAAGAATGAAAATACATAAAAGTAAATAAAAAGATTAAAAAGTTAAAAAAAAATTGGATTGCCTCCCAACGCTGCCTTTTTATAGTCTTTCGATCGACTTTGACATTAGACTCCTGGGCATCTATAGAAGACTTTGGATGTCTTGCCCATTTTCCTTCATTTGACTTTATTCCACTCTTCATTTAATCTCCAAAACTTAACATTGCCCCTTTCCATATCATAGGAATTCTCTTTTTCATCCAACTCAAGTTCAACTATGAAGATTTCTATCTCTTCATCGGGTTTAATCACAAAATCAATTTCTTGGCAATTGACCAAGTAAAAAGAATGTAAGTCGATTTTCTCCTCATTGATTGCTACATCTTTGTTTAATTCTGCTGTGATTGATTTTTGTTCTCTTCAAATTCTTCTTCAATAGTTGATTCATCTTTGGATTGAATGACTTGTCCGTCATCTAACTCCACTTTCTTATTAACTTTGTCGAGTGGATTATATCCCCATTTTTGAAATCCATCCCAATATTTATAATTTCTAACTTGACAAGTTCGTTATAATATTTTGTAAGTACTTTCTCATTAAAAAATGGATGACCATCTCCTATGTGATGTCATCTTCCCAATGATTAGGTACATAATTTCCCGCAAGCATGTAACTATCATTGAAATTGTCCAATGCTTTCGACATC
>NW_019261281.1:0-1024 GCF_002742605.1 Olea europaea var. sylvestris | reverse complement strand
TACAATTTTTGGGTGTCTGCTACCAACCCGATGGCCACTAAACTGACTAAAGACTCCGGTGGAGCCAGCATGCGCGATCACGCTCGGTGCTGGCTCCGTCCCTGCCCCAAAGTCATTGTATTATATTGTTGCTAATCGGATGTAAATTTCTCATCATGTCAACTTCATCAAGTTTGCATTCCCATTTGATTCATGAACAACCACTGGTATTATTGTTTTCATTGCTGACTCATCTCATATTTCGCATCCCACGCCCATCCCAATTTATATCCCTACCCATTCTACGTACCATATTCTGCTAAACTCTCAGCTTTTTCCACAAGTAAGCTCTTTTAGAGTTCACGTATGACTGAAATTCTATTGAGAATTCTATTGGGAGTTGGTAGTATACCTTGAAAAATTCTTGAAGAAGTCAAAGAGGTATAAGGAAAATAATCACGTGAAGACTGCTGCCAACCTCATAGATGTCGTTCGAGTAAAAATTGAAATATCGCTTGCTAACCATGCCAGGTGCTCGAGCGGTGGCCAGTGGATGCATAGCTTGCTAGCTATGAGACCACCGCTCGAGTGATGGTGTTATCCGGTAAAAATCCTAGTCGTGATTTTGGTAGTTTTTATATTCATATTCTACCTCAAATACTCCATTATTTGTTAGACCTATTATATTAGGACACTACCATATGTTATGCTCTTCTTTATGCTATATATAGGAGTAATTTCATCTCTTGAAATCATCCAACTTTTGCAACCATTTGATATAGTGAATTTTCTCTTCTTCTACCCGTGTTTTTTCCCATAGTAGGTTTTCATGTAAATTTTGTATTCTTGTTCATATATTTTTATATTTTCAATTTTCATAAAAAATGGGTATTAGAATAATGTTTGATTTTCAGTTATGGCAACCATGAAATTCGATATTTCGCTTTTGGATCACAACACTAGGTTTTTGTTGCAGCAAGTAAAGATGAGGGTTGTCCTTGCACAAGTAGACTTGGATGATGCCCTGTTAGATTTGATAAGATGC
>NW_019261280.1:0-1024 GCF_002742605.1 Olea europaea var. sylvestris | reverse complement strand
AGTCAAATTATATTCGAATCGAGTCAATGAAAAGTGGTTTTCGATTTCATGATAACTTCGGGTTTGTTCATTTTTGGAGAATTACTAGTCAAATTCGATTGGAATCGATTCAATGAAATGTGGTTTTTGATTTCATGATAACTTCGGGTATTTTCATTTTTAGCGAATTGCTAATCTAATTCGATTGGAATGGAGTCAATGCAAAGTGGTTTTTCATTTCATGATAACTTCGGGTTTGTTCATTTTTGGCGAATTGCTAGTCAAATTCGATTTGAATCGAGTCAATGAAAAGTGGTTTTCGATTTCATGATAACTTCGGCTTTGTTCATTTTTGGCGAATTGCTAGTCAAATTCGATTGGAATCGATTCAATGAAAGTGGTTTTTGATTTCTTGTTAACTTCGAGATTTTCCATTTTTGGCGAATTGCTAGTGTAATTCGATTGAAATCAAGTCAATGAAATGTGGTTTTTGATTTCATGTTAACTTCGATTGAAATCAAGTCAATGAAATGTGGTTTTTGATTTCATGTTAACTTCGGGTTTGTTCGTTTTTCGCGAATTGCTACTGTAATTCGATTGAAATCGGGTAAATGAAAAGTGGTTTTTGATTTCATGTTAACTTCGTGTTTGTTCGTTTTTGGTGAATTGCTAGTCTAATTCGATTGTAATCGAGCCAATGAAAAGTGATTTTTGATTTCATGATAACCCCGGGTTTGTTCGTTTTTGGCGAATTGCTAGTCAAATTATATTCGATTCGAGTAAATGAAAAGTGGTTATCGATTTCATGATAACTTCGGCTTTGTTCGTTTTTGGCGAATTGCTAGTCAAATTCGATTGGAATCGATTCAATGAAAGTGGTTTTTGATTTCTTGATAACTTCCGGTTTTTTCATTTTTGGCGATTTGCTAGTGTAATTCGATTGAAATCGAGTCAATGAAATATGGTTTTTGATTTCGTGTTAACTTCGGGTTTGTTCGTTTTTGGCGAATTGCTAGTCTAATTCGATAGTAATCGAGTCAATGAA
>NW_019261279.1:0-1024 GCF_002742605.1 Olea europaea var. sylvestris | reverse complement strand
GAATAAAATAATCTCAAATCAATAGTACACTTTAGGTAACGAAAAATATGTTTAACATCATTCCAATGTCTTTGAGTTGGTATAGAGCTATATTTTACAAGGAGATTTACAAAAAAAGTTGTGTCAAGTAGATTGCAATTTGCAAGATAAGTTAATACTGTGACTGCATTTAAATATGCTATTTCAAAATCAAAAATATTTTCTCCATCTTCAAGTAGACGAAATTAATCTATTTTCACATCTAATGATTGAACAACTATAGCTGATGCCAATGGATGTGCATTATCCATATAAAAATATTTTAAAACTTTTTCTATATATGTAGATCGATGAATAAATAATCTTTTTTGAGAAATGTTTAATTTGCAATTCAAGACAAAATTTGATTTTTCTTAAATCCTTCATCTCAAATTCATTTTTCAAATAATTAGCAATTTTGTTAAGCTCTTTAGGAATTCCAATTAAATTTATAGCATTCATTCAACAAATATTCGCTAATGCAATTATACCATATACGTCCGTTTTATTTGGTCAATCAGTATTCCAATCGATATATTTCGATGCATTTATTTTGATTCATCACTATATTATGTAGTATATCATGTGTTAAAGTATTGTCGACAACTTTTCTTTTCCTTTTCAACTTATTTATTTTCCTATAATGACATAATTTATTGAGATATCTCAAGTTTTAACATATCAGGTACCTGAACCTCTTTTCAAATTTTATAATTTGTTATGTCTAAATACTCATCAAGAGTATATGTCTCCTTAATTGGGATCATCTTTGTTAATTGCTCCATCTTTGTTTGAAATTTTTGTATTATAATCGAAAATCATAACGCTTCAATCGTGTCATACATATATCGAATATAATTCTATCAAGTTGTCCTTATAGGACATCAATTCGTGTTGGAGTATTTAAAACTTGTGCATGAGATATTTTTTTACTCTTTGATCAGTAAGTGCATCTAAATAAATTATATTTCGAACTTCTAGTTTAGGTGATCTTTTGTGAAGATTT
>NW_019261278.1:0-1025 GCF_002742605.1 Olea europaea var. sylvestris | reverse complement strand
TTTTTATCATTTCCTATGCTGAGTTTTGTTAAATCGATAATTACCGGTGATCTCACATGTAGGTCCTACTTCGGATGCTTCCAGACTATCATTGCCATGTACGCTCATATGAGAATACATGACTAAATTTTTTGGTCTTCACAGGATTAAGCCTTCTAGTGGTCAAAAGGTAATACATGCTACTGCTCCCGGAGAACTTGTCTCAGGAAAATACATCTTTACATTCAGTTCCTGTGTGGTTTAGCTAAAAATCAGATTTTTAGTAGTTTCTGATATGAGTTGATGAATTATGTAGTTAAAAAGTTGATAAAAGTTGTGGGTTCCATGTGGTTGAAAATGAGTTTTAGAGGATGGAGGCCAAACGGGGGCTTAGTATTTTGATCGAAGTTACTTTGGCCTTCTCAAACAATAGACTGACATTTATTCACCTCTTTCTGTTTTGCAGTTTCGTTTTGTGGTAATGGGAAATGTGTTCTGCACAGAGTTGGATTCATCAAAGGTTTGATTTGAAAGGTTCTCCGTTAGGACGTTCTGCAGCTAAGGTTGAACTCGACGAAAACACCATTCTTAAGGACCTGGATTTAAATTACTGCTTTTATTTTGAACCTTCTTGGCAAGATTCCCTCCAACAGTAAGTGGAAATTTGTGTTCATTTGCCTTTCATACATGCTAACAATTTGCAGTTGTTTATCCATACTAACAATGCGGCGAGTCACTAACTCATTATTAATTAAAGTTTATCCACGTCTTGATTGTAATTTACCTTGATGAAACATGTTAAGACTTGTAGTAATGCCTTTTGCTATATTCAAAATCTTAGCTGCCAGAAAAATCTATATAGTTAAAGTACTACTTTTTCCCTTGTAGCATCTCGGATGAGAACTTTAACATGTGGGTCTCAGTTTAGTTTCTTACAGCAGCACTCATGCAGTAACGTAAGTTTCTCGAAGGAACACGTGTATCCGTTAGATGTAATTTAATCTCAATAAAGGTAGCTGAAGCAACTCAATTGCATGGATAAGGGG
>NW_019261277.1:0-1025 GCF_002742605.1 Olea europaea var. sylvestris | reverse complement strand
GAATGAGCACTTGCATATTTGGAACTCTTGGGTTGTCGACGTTCAATGAATTGAGCGTAACTTTTGCACACGATGTCCGTTTTAGGCCCATAAGTACTTTTCGGCAATGTAGTGACCGTTTTGGATTGAACTCGCAACTTCGTCGTGACATATGATGGATTTTGGCCATTTTTAAAAAGAATGAGATCTTGCATATTTGGAACGCTTGGATTGTCGGTGTTCGATGAATTGAGCGTAACTTTTGCACACGGTGTCCGTTTTGGGCCCATAAGTACTTTTCGGAAATGTAGCGACCATTTCGGATTGAACTCACCACTTCGTCGTGACATATGAGGGATTTCGGCCATTTTTCAAAAGAATGAGCACTTGCATATTTGGAACGCTTGGAGAGTCGGCGTACGAAGAATTGAGCGTAACTTTTGCACACGATGTCCGTTTTAGGCCCATAAGTACTTTTCGGCAATGTAGTGACCGTTTTGGATTGACCTCGCAACTTCGTCGTGACATATGATGGATTTTGGCCATTTTTAAAAAGAATGAGATCTTGCATATTTGGAACGCTTGGAGAGTCGGCGTACGAAGAATTGAGCGTAACTTTTGCACACGATGTCCGTTTTAGGCCCATAAGTACTTTTCGGCAATGTAGTGACCGTTTTGGATTGACCTCGCAACTTCGTCGTGACATATGATGGATTTTGGCCATTTTTAAAAAGAATGAGATCTTGCATATTTGGAACGCTTGGAGAGTCGGCGTACGAAGAATTGAGCGTAACTTTTGTACACGGTGTCCGTTTTGGGCCCATAAGTATTTTTCGGAAATGTAGCGACCGTTTTGGATTGCACTCACAACTTCGTTGTGATGTATGAGGGATTTCTGCCATTTTTCAAAAGAATTAGCACTTGCATAGTTGGAACGCTTGGATTGTCGGTGTTCGAAGAATAGAGCGTAACTTTTGCACACGGTGTCCGTTTTGGGCTCATTAGTACTTTTTGGAAATGTAGCGATCATTTTGGATTGAACTCAC
>NW_019261276.1:0-1025 GCF_002742605.1 Olea europaea var. sylvestris | reverse complement strand
AAATAATAATGGAGAAAAAAGAAAAATAGAAACAAATATAATCCGTAAAAAAAATAATTTTTAATCATTACTCTAATATTCGTAAAAGGGAAAATGAAAGATGTAAAGTGACATATCTTCTATGATTGTGACCTGAAACATGTAACTTGTGACTTTCTTTGTCCTTATGTATGTTGTGGCTTGTGACTTTCCTTGTTCTTATGTATTTTGTGACTTGTGACTTTTGAATGTGATCTGAAACGTGTGATTTGTGACTTTCTTCATATGATTGTGACTTGAAGTATGAATATCTTGTTTGTAAAGTTACAAATCTCTTATGTCTGTGACGTGAAATATGTGACTTGGGCCTTGTGACTTTCTTCATTCTTATGTATGTTGTGTACGATTGGTAGATGTGCAGTATTCAAAGCCTAGATGACCAACTCAGAATGTTAGGATCTCTAAAAATCAAGTGGGTACAAGTGAGGCAACTCCCATGCTGTCGAAGGTACACGTTGAAGATTCAGATAATGATTTTGTAGACCTATCGCTGTATAAACAAATGGGGGCAGCTAGCTCCAGCTCTCGCGATTAGCGTAGTGCTACCTACCATCCATATTGCTCATGCATTGAAGTAAGTAATTTCATTGTGTATTCACTTAAGAACATATTTTATATACAATTCTACTAACTACAAAATTTATCAAGAATGTGGTCGACTGAAACAGTTGATTGATAAGGAAATAACCAAGCTCTAAGTGGAGAACAAATGGCTAAAAGATGAGCTTATGTTGATGAAGTCAGAACTATCTGAGATGAATGTAAACATGCGTCAATCAAACGATTCTTTAAAGCTCAATAAGGTCATTCAGAGTCACAATGTGTTGAAAAATGGTTTGAGTGACATCAGGTTGTATCTTAAAACTTTTGTTGAATTTTATCTGAGATTTTATCTTCGGTGATGGATGTACTTCATAAGAAATTGAGTGGTAAAGATATTTTGACGGAATAAGTGCCAAAAGATGATGATGTGGTTGACAAAAAGG
>NW_019261275.1:0-1025 GCF_002742605.1 Olea europaea var. sylvestris | reverse complement strand
TGATTATGATGAAACATTTAGCCCGATAGTTAAACCACCTACTATTCGGCTTGTCATCGCCCTATCTATCTCTTCTAATTGGAGTATGCACCAACTTGATGTCAAGAATGCATTCTTGCAGGGGCATCTTAATGGAACCGTCTATATGAAGCAACCACCAAGATTCATTGACAATTCACATCCTAATCATATTTGTTTGTTGAAAAAATCTTTATATGGTTTAAAGCAAGCTCCACGAGCTTGGTTCGATCGCTTGTCGTAGTTTCTTCTTCATCTTGGATTTTCATGTAGTAAGGCAGACTCACATTATTTGTGTATCATTCAAACACTATCACAATGCTTCTCCTCATTTATGTAGATGATATCTTGTGGCAAGGAATAATGATGATTTCATCACAGAGCTCATTGATCAACTTGGTAACGAGTTTGCTATCAAAGATCTTGGGACATTAAGTTACTTCCTTGGAGTAGAGATCAAACCTTTTCCCAATGAATTATTTCTTACTCAACAAAAATACATTCATGACCTCCTTCAACGAACTCAAATGCTTCAAAGTACTTAGATCGCAACTCCTATGGCAATAAAGGAATCCTCAACTCAATCTAACAATGATCCTATAGATCCTTTTATCTTCTGCAGCATTGTTGGAGCCTTGCAATACTTGACATTCACGAGACCGGACATTGCTCACACTGTCAATCAAGCATGCCAATCTTTTAGCAATCCAACCTTATCTCATTTGAAAACTATAAAAAGAATTTCAAGGTACCTTAGAGGCATGCAAAGCTATGGTCTACGCTATCTTTCCAATAGCTCCAATTCTCTTTATGGTTTTAGTGATGCCGACTGAGCAGGATGCCCAACAACTTATCGAAGTACAACAGGGTTTTGTGTATTTCTAGGTGCGATTTGTATCTCTTTGTGTTCATAAAAGCAACGAACAGTCTCTCGATCCAGTTCTGAAGCTGAATATCGCTCTATGGCATCAACCACTGCTAAACTCACTTGGATCACTTTCTTATTA
>NW_019261274.1:20701-25435 GCF_002742605.1 Olea europaea var. sylvestris | reverse complement strand
AAATTCAACTAATTTTACATCAATAAAATCATCATTCATACACTATTTCCACTTCAGGGTATCAGAGCATTCAAGACTCCCACAATTAATCGCTAATAAATTTTTTCGACATCTACCTCCTATGTCATCTAAGGATTCATTCTTCTCTTAAATACACATTCCAAACCCTAATCTATCACCACCTCTTTGTTTCTACCGCTCTCAAACCATTTCCGATGGCCAACAAAACTACAACTGTTACTCAAACCAACTAACCAATAATGAAAAATTTGGTGCAAAACAATGTAGGCTCCCAACTCCTAATTCTCTTTACCTCTTCTAGTTATTTTTCCTGGAAGGTGCAATTCACCTCACTATTCTATGATCCCTATCTTATATGATATCTAGATGTTACATCAACATCATTTTGTCCTACTCAAAGTATCAATATTTGTGATGTCAAGACTCTACAATATCAACCACCAATCTTTTATATTCGAAAGTAGGATTACACTCTTTTCATATATAATTGTATTGTACTAGTGTAACAAATTCGATGAGAAAAAGATCGAGACTTGCTTACTTGTAACATGGTATCAAAGCAGCCAATTAACCTTTGATTCATTTCTCACCAAAATACCTAGCTTTATTCATGTAAACTTTTCCTTAAACACATGGTAAACGTCAGAACTATCACCAACCCAGGCGATTCTAACCTCAATTCTGAAGCCTTGTTCCAAAGAATTCATAAATAAAATGGCAGAAGTTTTGTCCAAAACACATATTCAACCCCAATTGGCATCAAGTAGGACAGTTCCAACTATGCACTTTGGTTTCAAGTGATAGAGATGTACATCTTCAAAAAGGATNATTTTTGGTGCTATTGTCGGGGACTATTACTTTTAGTCTTAATTTATTTTATTTTTAACTGTTATATTATTATTATTATTATTTTCCAGAAAAAGGTGATTATTGTATGCTCTATACCTAAAGCGACGATCTTGAACAGTTTAATTTGAAAATAAGAAGACGTACTTTCAGACAAAGACGTAAAGAACAGAAACAAAAATAGCAACATCAAACAACTAACAATCAAATAATCCTATTCCTGTACTACCAATTGGACAAATGGCCATGAGAGATTAACAGCAAGAGCAAAGGGAAATAAATGAAGGAGACTAGCAAGTATCTATGTTCTTGACGCCTATAGTAGCACTCGCACGTTCCAGTATTGTGTATTCAAATTTTGGGGTGAACGAATTTCAGATAAGGACAGACTGCACTAATTTGATAAGCAATACTCTGCAATTTTGCTAGCTACATCATGAGAACCCAAACACACATATCTCTAGATTTCTAAGGAATTGTCAAAATTGTCATGCTCTTGGGGTTAATGAGAATGCTATCAAACTGCGATTATTTCTATATACACTGAGAGATGAAGCATTGAAATGGCTAGATATCGAATCTGATGAAAGTATTACCACATGGGAAGAGCTGACCAGGAAGTTCTGCAGTAAGTTCTTTCTACCAGCTAAAATAGCAAAAATCAAACTGAAAATTCAAAGCTTCCAACAGAGAGATCGTGAGAGCTATCACGAGATATGGAGCATATTTAAAGAATTGATGAGGAAGCGTCCAAACCATGAGTGGTACAATCAAAAGTAGTTGTAATGTATGAATTAGGTAGCTTAGCATCTATCAATGCCCAAATAGCAGCATTAAAAAACAGGTTGAGTTATTGTTGAGGTCGCTAACAAAAATAGCACATGTTGTGATGGCCAGTTTATCATGTGAAAATTGTGGAACTAACCATTTGACAAAAAATCGCACGTCTATGAGCTTTTCTGAGGAACAAGTCAACTTCATTCAGAATGGCTCTCGAAATATTAACCCATTTGCACAAACATAGAACCCATAATGGAGACAACATCCAAACTTCATATAGTCGGATAATCAGCAAGTGAACAGTAGAAAAAACCAAGTTTAGGGAAGATGTTCAACTAGTATATGTAGAAGATAGAAAAGATTTTCCAGCAAATTGACATTAACTTTTAGAATAGGCAATCATCCATCAAGAAACTAGAGACACAATTTGGTCAGATAGCTTAACAGTTTGCAGAACACCAGCAAGGAAAATTGCCGAGCAACACAATGGTCAATCCAAAAATACAAGTACAAGCTATTACAATCAGAAGTGGAGTACAACTTCTAGAGATACATGTGAAGAGACCAGAATGAAGAGACAAAGAGGTAATGGTTGAAGAGGCCGATAAAGAAGAAGAGTCTGTACCAATCACTAATGGGGATGAAGAAAGGAAAGAAATATCCACAGTAAGAGCACCAAGCCCCGTAAATGTTTAAGTGCCACCAATTCCCTTTCTTTAAAGGTTACAGAGAAAAAAGTTAGACAAGCAGTTTGCCAAGTTTGTAGAGATTTTCAAGAAACTGCACATAAATATCGCTTTTGCATATACAATAACTTAAATGCCTAGCTATGCAAAATTCTTGAAAGAGATTCTATCTAATAAAAGAAAGTTGGAAAAACATGAGACTATCCGTCCGAACGAGGAGTACAGTGCAATTCTCTTGAAAAAGCTACCTCATAAGCTAAAGGATCCAGAAGTTTCACGGTACCTTGTACAATTGGTTCTAATTATTTTGAGCATTCTTTGTGTGATTTAGGTGTCAGTGTAAACTTGATGCCTCTCTCTATTTACAGGTATCTCAGATTGGAAGAAGCAAAACCTACAACAATCTCCTTACATTTGGCTGATAAATCAATTAAACGACCAATGAAAATTATTGAAGATGTGCTAGTCAAGGTCNTAACCTTTATTGGGAACTGCATTCGATTTCCCATGGCTCCCCAAAAAGAACAAGTAAATTATATCTAGAATAGTTCTACCCATATGTACAAACATATAATCTAGGATAAAGGCAACACCCAAACTTACATATTCTGATAATCAATGATAAAATATTAGTTCAAATCATTTCCAATAAAAAGGAAAACCAAGTTTGGCATATATGTTTCAACAATATATGCAAAAAATGAACAAAGTATTTCAGCAGATTGATACAAATTTTCAAAACCAGAAAATGTCTATTGAGAAATTGGAGACACAGATTGGTCAAATAGCTTAGCAACTTACAAAATGCTTACAAGGACCATTGCCAAGCAATACAGTGACCAATCTAAAGGAGCAAATGCAAGCTATAACAACCAGAAATTAATGCGAAGAGACTAGAAAGAAAAGATTAACAGAAAAACAATGAGGAACCCAAAAAATAAAAAAATTTGCACCATATAAGTTGAGGAAGAAGAAAGAAAAGAAATACCAACAGTAAGAGTACTGACGATTGTGTTTTACTCACAAGTTTAAGCCGATTTTAACTTGATTGAAAGCTAGATTTTGTGAGTATTAAACGTTTTTAATGTTATTTTATAGGATTGTTGAGATGGTGAAAGACACGAAGAAGTTTATCAAATAAAGCTATTGACATTATCTAAAAGAAATTGTGGATATATGGGTAGAAGAGGAAAAGCAAAAAGATTGAAATAGTGGGGCCGAGGCGCTACGAAAGGGAGAGAAACAAAGTTGTGGCGTCGTGGCGCCAAGGGAGATCGAAGCGTCCCCAATCCAGATAAGCGCGATGCCACTGATAGATGTAAATAGGGCCCATTTGAAGTCCATGAGAAAACCCTACTTTCTACACACGAGAAGGCACCTGTAAATACAATTTTCTTACACGTTTAAGTGGGTTTAACACATTGAGAGGCAAGAAACACACTTTGAGATTAAAGAGAAGCATTTCAATAGAGGAAAACAACAAGCAAACGTTTTGAGCATTGATTTGAAGAAAGAGAAGATCTTGGTTTAAGATTGATAATTTTTCTTCTACAACTTTACTATAAATCTGGTAATGTGCTCAATGATTATTTATTGTTTCTCTTCTTTCGTTATGACTAGCTAAATCTCTTGTTAGGGTGAATAATGTAATCCAATTGGGATCCATTATGTCTTTTAATTAAGATTGTTGTTCTTTATTTTCTTCATGTATTGATTTTACTATGAGTTTAACGCATTAAAAAACTTGATCACTAATTTGACGATTTCGTGAATCCTTTATGAATCGAGAGGTGAGTTTAGGATTTAGACCATATAATAAAATCTTGTAAATTGGTATAACGTATAGAGATACCTATACTAATTATTGCAGTCATAATTGAATTTCTAGAACAAAGATCTTGTTTAACTAAGCTTGATTCATATAGAGATATGGAATTGAATTAATTAAATAGGGTCAATAAGAACTCAAGACGGGTAAATTGAATACAATAAGAGAATTCGACCAAACACTACTTTAGATTTTATGAATCTTAATTTAAGATGTAATGTAAGGATGATCAATAGGTAAAATTATTTTGCCCTAATAGTTGTCTTATTTAGTTTCTAAACTAATCTTGTGAGCATCCACTTGTTTTAATGTATTTAGATTAAAATTCAAACTATAAAATTTTTTATCTGCTTTCATCGAATATTGTTTAGAGAAAAATTAAATTAAGTGCTAAAGTATAATTTTTGTGGGAACGACAATCCGGACTCTTAGGTTCACTTTATGACTTGATACGATCCGTACACTTGCTGGATAATATCATTGACAATAGATTTTTGGTGCTATTGTCGGGGACTATTACTTTTAGTCTTAATTTATTTTATTTTTAACTGTTATATTATTATTATTATTATT
>NW_019261274.1:10046-13256 GCF_002742605.1 Olea europaea var. sylvestris | reverse complement strand
AGCAATTAATATAAGTATCTCTACACGTTATATTCATTTACCGAATTTTAATATATGATCTAAACAATAATCTGCATCTCTACGCAATTAGTGTTCATGAAATCATTGAATAATTGATCAGAAAATTCAAAGCATTGAGAATATGATTAAGATCCACACATATAATCATAACGAACAATAATCCCAAATAAAAGAAAAATGGTCCTAAATAGATTACATTGTTTGCCCTAAAATTAGATTTATCTACTCATAGTAATGAAAGAAATACAAGAAGTTATTATGGAAGACATAAACCGATTTTAAAAAAGAATATAGAATAAGAAATCAATTTGCACCAAGATCTTCTTCCGCTTCCAATTTATGCTACAACCCCTAAATTGCTTGTTGTTTTTTCTCTTTAATTCTTCTCTTTAATCTCCAAGCGTGTCTCTTGCATCTCAACGTGTGAATCCCTTTCAAAAGTGTGGAAGAATTGTATTTGTAGGTGCCTCATCGTGTGTGTAGAAAGTAAAGTTTTAATGAACTTCAAAACGGGACAAAAATGCACCATAGACATACCCAGGGGATGCCTTGACGCTTGAAGTGGTGCCACATCACCATGGCTTTGTTTTGGTGACGCCTCGGCGCCCTGAAGTGGCGCTAAGGCACCACCTTCGGGTGAAAATGTTCAGCTGCGCTTCTTTCAGTATTTTTATCATAAATATTTCTTCCGGTATCCAATTGAGGCAATTCAAGATGCTTTGGAAAGCTAACTTAAAGATATACAACTTTGATTCAGATATCATTTTCAAATTTGATCATTTTATATGTCAATAATGGGTCTCAATATGAGGCTAAAACCGATGCATAACTTTTTTCGGTTGGAAATTGATGTATGATCATACTTTGATTATGTTTCATCCCTTTGACGTCTTTCTTTATCCAAATGACTCCGAGCACTCTTGAATCTTCATCATGAGGTCTGATGCAATTTTTGAATATTTGCATTTTAGTCCTTAAACTTTGGATCTCTTACAACTTAGCCATTTTCTCCAATTTTGCCTACTTTTGCTTCTTCCAATTTCTTGTACCATCATTGAATTTTACCTATTTAACACCAAATGCAATAATTTAGACCATAATTCATCCAAGAAGCAGCTAAATATTATCGTTTTAAAGCCATGTAATGGTACGTTATCTACTTTTCAAAAATCGGGTCTAACATCGTAAAAGAGTAAATTGTTATCTAAGGGCATGCAGTTATCTAAGGGACTAAGCTGCAAATGACACCAAAATTAATTTTCTTTGGCTTTGACAGAGCCTCGGCGCCAGGTTTAATTAAAATGGAAATTTGGGGATCATTTCGTTCACTTTCGAAACTTGGGGGAACTTGTGTTGCAATTTTTTTCTAGATTTTTAACTTAAAAATAGCAGCATGGGGTAGATTTCATTTTGAGCTTTCTGGCTGGGTTCCCCGTTTCCTGGCAGCCTCTTCCTCTTTTCAATTTATTTTCTTTTCATTTCTTTGTTTTCTTCTTCTTCTTACATTTTTCTTGGTATTTTGGGAGTGAAATCAAAATCATAAGGAGCCTATATCTAAGGATTTAGAGAAATATTTGGGAAAATCGTAACCAAACTTCAAAAGGGTTTTTTTATAACTTTGTATTTTCTCAATTATTTTGCCATGTTTGTAATGTATTATATGAAATATTCTCCTTTACATTATTTATATAATATAGGCTAAATATTTGTGTTGGGATTTATGGTATTAACTTAATCTAACTTTTAATTAATTTTAATATATGCTCTTTAATATTAAGTTATTTATTTTCATGTGTTTTTACTATTGTTATTCTTGCATTTTCATTTATGTGGTCAATGAATGATTATGTTTAGTGATTTTATACATCGCTCGAGAGAAGATTGTGCATTTTAGATCAAATAGTAGAAACTTTAAGATTGTATAGGGGATAGAGATATACTCCTAATCCTATGTGACCCATTGAGCTATTTTCACAATATTTAATAATGTTGATTGATTTGAATCGACATAGAGATATAGTAGGTTAAATCAATCGATTTGGATTAATTTCACTCGAGAGAGGTAATTAACTAAAATTAAAAAATCGGGTCAATATCGTAAATGAGTAACTTGTTAATGGGTATGTGGAGAAATTAAATAGGCGACGGTTAAGCGAAACCATGAATCTTAACAACATTTTCTTCCAAAATTTTCAAGACTTTTATATTTTCTTATTTTGTAGATTTTTAATTATTTTTCAAAATCAAATCTTTATTTTGTGTTTCTTTTTTTTGTTAGAATTAAATTAATCAAAATTCTGTAGCCGAAAGTATACATTTCTCGAAGGATCGACAACTCGGACTCAAAAAGTCCACTTTATTACTTGAACGTGATCTGTGTACTTGCGGTTTGCACTCTCTTAGCGAACAAGATCCTCTAAACAACATATTAGAGTTAGAAATCTTTGATGTTTGAGGCATCAATTTCATAGGACCTTTTCTCCTATGCTACAACAGTCGGCATATTTTAGTAGCGGTGGACTACATATCAAAATGGGTTGAAGCTAAGGTCTTACCAACTAATGATGTAAATGTGGTTATGGGATTCGTTAAGAAGTATATATTCAATAGATATGGAGCACCTCGAGCTATGATAAGTGATGATGGAATTCACTTCTACAGTCGGTTATTAATATGAGGTACAACATTTAATAGCTATAGCTTATCACCCTCAGATAAGTGGACATGTTGAGACTTCGAACTGACATCTTAAAAGGATCTTGGAACTCACTGTTAGTTCCTCTCGCAAGGATTGGTCTAAAAAATTAGATGATGCATTATGAGCCTATCGCACCACTTTCAATACATCGATTGGAATGTCAGCATACCTTATGGTATTTGGAAAAGCTTGCCATTTACCAGTGAAATTTGAGCATAAAGCATATTAGGTACTGAAGTAGCTGAATAAGGATTTAGAAAAGGCTAGGGAAACAAGGATATTACAGTTACATGAATTTGAAGAATTCAAAAGGGAGACCAATGGAAGTGTAGCCATTTATAAAGAAAAAACAAAGCAATGGCATGACAAGAATATTTAGCAACGAGTTTTCAGGGTTGGAGATCAACTTCTCTTGTACAACTCCAGATTGACATTTTTTTTTCGAGAAAGTTGAAATCAAGATAGTCTGGACCTTTCATTGTATCTTAGTT
>NW_019261274.1:0-1257 GCF_002742605.1 Olea europaea var. sylvestris | reverse complement strand
ATCGACAAAATGTAGGTGCCCTCCTATGTCTCTCTTTCATTCGTCCAGATATTTCCTTTGCTGTAAATAAACTATCTCTATCTATATCACCCCTCTGATAATCATTGGTTTGCTGTCAAAAGAATTCTTCGATATCTCAAACATACAACTTATGATGGCTTGATGAGGATAATACTGAAATTGAAGATAATATTCATTGTCAATCAACTGATGGTAATGCACGTCACAGGAATTGTTGATACACTCCATCAGCCAAGAATAATGATCATCTCAAATCTCACTCATATTTAGTTCTAACAAACTTGAATAGATATGTACTGCTAATCAAATTGAAATTGATCAATTTTAGTTTATCATTTCTGCATCTTGCCACTGTAGTTAGATTATAAATAGACATTTAATTCAAGTCATTTTGTACAAGCAAATTTACGTACAAATAAAAAAGCTACTTGTAAGTAAAACTTAGACCACGTTTAATTGACTTTAATTTTCATGAAAAAAATCATTTTTTTCACCTAAATTCATAATTTTGAAATGTTTGATTGACAACTTTTTTCCATAAAAAGTATTTTCCAACTTTTTATTTTTCAGGCAACTCACTCTCTCTTTCTCTCTCTCATATATCACATCTCTAATCCACCCATAAACAAAAAATGGATAAGTATAATATTTTTTAGGTTGAAATTAAATCAATTAAACACATTTAATTAATAATTTTCATACAAATAAGTTTTAGGTAATTGAATTGCCAAAAATTTATTTTCTTTTCATGCAAATTTCATATTCGCCGTCAAACCCGCCCTTAATTATAATTGAATAAGCAAGTTTATAATAAATAACTCTTTCTTATTATTATAGGAAAAATTAAGTAAGTCTCTTATTTTGACATAAAGTAAGAGCAAAATAAGTTATCTTTAAAATAGTTTAACTTATCAGTAATGAGTATTAAGTTAACTTTAAAATAAAAAATAAAAAATAAAAATTATTTAGAGAATCATAGTTGAAAAATAAGTAAGTTACTAATTTTTACACACATATGAAATTTTCATTTTTCTGGTACATTTTCTTAATATAGGGTGGCATCAAACGTCATCTTAAAACTATACAATTATCCACATTAATACAATCTTCTCTAATCTTATCTAATTATCCTCCGTAATCAATTAACTATATTCCCTTCAATCCAATATTGTATACCAAATGCATCGCTAAGATATTTCCTACAATCTCAAATGATGTGAAACAGAAGTCCAAGTC
>NW_019261273.1:0-1025 GCF_002742605.1 Olea europaea var. sylvestris | reverse complement strand
ACAACAACAACAAAGGTGATAAAGCTGTACCTAAAGGTAGGAATGAGTGGCAGAAAGGGAAAGAAGAAAGTGCTAGCAAAACAACGCCCAAAACAGATTCACGACCATTAAGGAATCGAGACATCAAGTGTTTCAGATGCTTGGGGTTAGGGCACATTGATTCTCAATGCCCAAATAAACGGGTAATGGTGTTGTTGGATAATGGAGAGGTGGAGAGTGAAAGTGAAGGAGAGTTTGAGGACATGCCTACATTGGAGGACGTTGAAGAAGAAGAAAAATTGGAGTTTGCTTTTGGGGAATCGTTGGTGTCAAGGAGAGCTCTTAACACTCAAGTCAAAGTAGATGATTAGGAGCAGCAGCGAGAAAATATATTCCACAAACATTGTTACATCAACGATAAGGTATGTAGTATGATTATTGATAGTGGGAGTTACACGAATGTAGCTAGTACAACTTTGTTGAGAAATTAGGACTAGTATTGTTAAGACACCCTAGGCCTTATAAGTTACAATGGTTGAATGAAAGTGGGGAAGTTAGGGTGAATAGAAGAGTTTTAATTAATTTCTCAATTGGGAGTTATAGTGACAAAGTAGTATGTGATGTGGTGCCTATGCATGTGGGTCATATCTTGTTAGGAAGACCAAGGCAATATGATAGAAGGGTCACACATGATGGACATAGGAATCGTTATAGCTTTGTCAAGGATGGGAAGACTATTACTCTTGCACCATTAACACTGGCACAAGTGTATGGAGATCAAATCAAGCTGAAAAGTGAGGAAGACGAGAGAATAAGAGAGTCAGGAAAAAGGAGAGGCAATAGTGAAACCATCAATAATAGAAAAAATAGTGAGGTGCCTGAGAGTGGAGAAAAGAGAGAGAAGCCACATGAGCGGAGAGAAAATGAGTCAGTTGAGAAGAGAGAAAAAGAGTCAGCTGAGCGGAGAGAAAAGCTAAAGGTCAACTTCTATGCAAAAGAGAGTGAGTTGAAAAAGGTTATGAGCGATAATAGGCAAATGATATTGT
>NW_019261272.1:0-1025 GCF_002742605.1 Olea europaea var. sylvestris | reverse complement strand
TTGACATAGAATTCAAGCCCCGTCCATCTGTCAAAGCTCAAGCCTTAGCTAACTTCATTGCAGAACTCACCCCAAGGCCTCGGGGGCCAGATGGTAGCTCGAGCTCGACCACAGACGTGTGGCAAATTTTCGTGGATGGAGCATCAAACTCCTCGGGCTCGGGTACAGGGGTCATAATCATAAGCCTGGACATGCTCATAAACATTCAGTGTGCACTTAGGTTCGAATTTGAGGCAACTAATAATGAAGCAGAGTATGAGGCCGTCATCATAGCCATGGAACTCGCCATCAATCTCGAGCTTGAAAATATCAAAATTTACAGTGATTCCCAGTTGGTGGTTGGACAAATTGAAGGGACGTTCGATAGGAAGGATGAGAAGATGAGCTTATACTGCTTGAAAGTGCATGATCTCCAGAGAAAGTTCAAGGGTGTGAAATTGTGAAGATTGCTCGATTGAGAATTGTAAGGCCGATGCTTTGTCAAGATTGGTGTTCATGGGAATAGATGGACTTGACAGGACAGTCCACGTTAGAATTGTAACCGAGCCAAGCATCAATCAGACTATAGGCATCATGGATATTGATGATAAGCCATCGTGGATGGATCCAATAGTGGACTTCATAAAATATGGCAATCTTCCAGAAGATCATCAAGCAACAAGAGGCTTCCGGTCTAAAGCCCCAAGGTATTGCATGATTGAGGGAGTTCTATTTTGCAGAAGCCTCACACTTCCATACCTCAGATGCCTTAAACCTTCCGAATCATCCCAGGCCCTAGAAGAAGTTCATGAAGGGGTGTGTGAGAACCATCAAGGAGCTCGGGCATTAGCCCTCAAGCTCATAAGGTATGGATATTATTGGCCTACCATGAAGAAAGACGCCCAGGAATATGTCAAGAAGTGTGACAAGTGCCAGGGATTTGGCAATATCATCCACTCTCCCGCAGAAGACCTTACTAGCATTAGTTGCACGGCCCCATTTGAGCGGTGAAGAATTGACATCCTCGGTTCCTTTCTAATAGCTAG
>NW_019261271.1:767-1025 GCF_002742605.1 Olea europaea var. sylvestris | reverse complement strand
TCTGAAATAAAAATCGCGCCGGGGGCAATTTCGTCATTTTTCTCGACTGTGTCGGAATGGGCTCAAATTTGATAGATTGATCGGAAACAAAAATCGCATTGGGGAAAGTTCGTCATATTTCGCGACTGTGTCGGAATTGGCTAAAATTTGACAGGTTGATCGAAAACAAAAATTGCGCCGGGGGCAATTTCGTCATTTTTCTCAACTGTGTCGGAATGGGCTCAAATTTTACAGGTTGATCAGAAACAAAAATCGCGC
>NW_019261271.1:0-750 GCF_002742605.1 Olea europaea var. sylvestris | reverse complement strand
ACTGGTTGATCGGAAACAAAAATCGCGCCGACGGCAATTTCGTCATTTTTCTCGTCTGTGTCGGAATGGGCTCAAATTTGATAGGTTTATCGAGAACAAAAACCGCGCCGGGTGTAATATCGTCATTTTTCGCGACTGTGTCGGAATTGCCTAAAATTTGACTTGTTGATCGGAAACCAAAACCGCGCCGGTGGCAATTTCGTCATTTTTCTCGACTGTGTCGGAATTGGCTGAAATTTGGCAGTTTGATCGGAAATAAAAATCGCGCCGGGGGTAATTTCGTCATTTTTCTCGACTGTTTCGGAATGGGCTAAAATTTGACAGGTTTATCGGGAACAAAAATTGCGCCGGGGCAATTTCATCATTTTTTGCGACTGTGTCGGAATTGGCTGAAATTTGACTTGTTGATCGGAAACAAAAACCGCGCCGGGGGCAATTTCGTCATTTTTCGTGACGATGTCGGAATGGGCTGCAATTTGACAGGTTGATCGGAAACAAAAATCACGCTGGGGGCAATTTCGTCATTTTTCGCGACTGTGTCGGAATGGGCTCAAATTTGACAGGTTGATCGGAAACAAAAATCGCGTTGGGGGAATTCGTCATTTTTCGCGACTGGGTCGGAATTGGCTAAAATTTGACAGGTTGATCGGAAACAAAAATTGCGCCAGGGGCAATTTCGTCATTTTTCTCAACTTTGTCGGAATGGGCTCAAATTTGACAGGTTGATCGGAAACAAAAATCGCGCCGGGG
>NW_019261270.1:0-1025 GCF_002742605.1 Olea europaea var. sylvestris | reverse complement strand
TAGGTTTGTTCGTTTTTGGCGAATTGCTGGTCTAACTCGATTGGAATCAAGCTAATGAATAGCGATTTTTGATTTCAAGATAAATTCGGGGTTGTTTGTTTTTGGGGAATTGCTAGTCTAATTCAATTGGAATTGAGCCAATGAAAAGTGGTTTTTGATTTCATGACAACTTCGAGGTTGTTCATTTTTGGCGAATTGCTACTCTAACTCGATTGGAATCGAGCCAATGAAAAGTGGTTTTTGATTTCATGATAACTTCGGAGTTGTGGTTTTTGATTTCATGATAATTTCGAGGTTGTTCGTTTTTGGCGAATTGCTACTCTAACTCAATTGGAATCGAGCCAATGAGAAGTGGCTTTTTATTTCATGATAACTTCGGAGTTGTTCATTTTTGCCGAATTGCTAGTCTAATGCGTTTGGAATCGAGCCAATGAAAAGTGCTTTTTGATTTATTGATAACTTCGGATTTGTTCGTTATTGGGGAATTGCTAGTCTAATTCGATTGCAATCGAGCTAATGAAAAGTGGTTTTTGATCTCATGATAACGTCGGGTTCGTTTGTTTTTGGCAAATTGCTAGTCTAATTCGATTGGAATTGAGCAAATAAAAAGTGGTTTTTGATTTCGTGATAACTTCGGGTTTGTTCGTTTTTGGCGGGTTGCTAGTCTAACTCGATTGGAATCGAGCCAATGAATAGTGGTTTTTGATTTCATGATATTTCGGGTTTGTTCGTTTTTGGCAAATTTCTAGTCTAATTCGATTGGAATTGAGCCAATGAGAAGTGGTTTTTGATTTCATGATAACTTCGGGGTTGTTTGTTTTTGGCGTATTGCTAGTCAAAGTCGATTGGAATCAAGCCAATGTAAAGTGGCTTTTGATTTTATGATAACTTCAAGTTTGTTCGCTTTTGGCGAATTGCTAATCTAATTCGATTGGAATCGATCCAATGAAAAGTGGTTTTTGATTTCATGATAACTCCAGGATTGTTCTTTTTTGGCGAATTGCTAGTCTAATTCGATTGGAATT
>NW_019261269.1:0-1025 GCF_002742605.1 Olea europaea var. sylvestris | reverse complement strand
AAGTTTAAGATATATCTTTGCCATGCTTAAAAAAGAAAAAATATACCAACTTCGAAATGAAAAAAAAAATTAAAAAATAAGAGAAATCAATCCTTATTCAATATTCTCACATTATATACATAGTTTCATACTTCCCTTAGGCTAGTTATTCGTTGCTTCACAAAAGAGAAGGAAAAGTAAAGTACTTAAAAAAATTTATTCTTTACATTTTTAAATTTTCCTTTAATAATATCAATTACCTTAACATCTTTAAAAAATAATGTTAATACTTCAAAAATATTACACATATCATTCATTTGATACATAAAACGTGCAACACACGTTCTTACTACTAGTTTCTTGAAAAGTCTCTAAACAATCCTTCTTGATGAAACAGCCAAACAATTAATTTTTGTGACAAAAATTTAACATAAAATGTGTTAAATAAGAATTGTAGTACTCCTTTTTTGTGCAAGTTGCATTCGTCAATATTGTGGTCACCAAGAATTTGATAAAAGTTTGGATTCAGATTAATTCATCAATAGCCATTCAATTTATCCCCGCAAGGAAAATACGCCATGGCATTCGTATTATATTATTATGGCTATTCAAAACATATTAGATTGCATTGACTTTAAAGCTTTGGGCAGGTGCAACTAGCTTCGTTCCATCTACGCATGACATTTATTCTGGGCATGGATATTAAGTCATTGGCGAGGGTTACAACACTTCTACTCCCATGTCAAAAGAGAGTATGATACATCTTATAAATCTCTTTGTATCTATTATGACTAGAATGATTAAGCCTCTTAAGGGTCATTTAGAAAGGTTATTGGAGATAATTCTTCACATAAGATATGAGAAAAAAATGTGCTCATAGATGAAGGAGGAAAAAAAATTATACAACAAAAAAATTGAATAGAGCTATCTTTAAAATATTCACTTACCAACGATTTTAGTTTTCATGTCCATTCTCACAAAATTAAGGTTTTGAATCTTGCTTACAAGATATTAGTGACACATTTCACACGTGGATTTCTTATATG
>NW_019261268.1:0-1025 GCF_002742605.1 Olea europaea var. sylvestris | reverse complement strand
TACAATGGCATGTGATCAACAATATCAGGAACTACTCCAAGTTCATTTATGAACATCTTGATCCAGATTAAAACTCTTTGCTACTTCTGAGATAATCATGTATTAGGTTTCTACTATTGAATCAACGATTGCTTCACGTTTGGAACCTTTCCAACATATCGCTTAAGAGTAAACCCATTTTTCCATATAAAATCTTCTCAATATTTTATATAGATTGGGACGAGTTAAGCAATATTCTAAATCTATCTCTATAGATCAAGTTGCTTCTCCCATATCGTTCAAGAATAAATCCTTTAACAACCATTATTTCAACAATTGAAACATAGGGATGTCGTTTTCTATAATGTTAGCAATACAACAATGCTCCTACTATCTTCTTGTAAACACACAATTTGTCTTCAAATTTGATAAAATCAAACAGTTTGACTTTTTCATCAAATGTAAGATTTCAGCTCCAAGAGACTTCTCTTAACTTATAGTCACAATATGCAACTGTTACGAGCAAAATCCGAATGGACTTAAGCATGGCTACAAGAGAAAGGTTTCACCAAGGTCAACACTTAATCTTTGCTTCTAGCCTTGCTTTGTATATATGAATATTTACATCCATATCGACATTTTCCTTGTAAACTATTTACAAAAACTTATGGGTTTTATTCCACTAGGAGGCTTGACCAAGGTCCAAACCTTGTTCACATACGTCGAGTTCATCTCGAGTTTCATGACCTCTTGTTGTCTCTTTTAAGTCAACACTTGACTTTATTTTGGTGCAACTAGTAGGTTCATTATCCTCGATCAGTAATACTTGATTAGTAATCATGGATTCGCACCTTCTTGAAGGTCGAATGATCCTACTAAACTCACATAGAGCTAACATGTCCTCAGGAGTCTTCACTTCCTGATCAAGAGTATGTCCCATATCAGATATGGGATCAAACTCGAATTTATCTGCTTGGTTAACTATATCTGTGGACTCTTAAACTCTTTCAAGTTCTATTTTGCTCCCACTGTCCTCCCCTAGAGTA
>NW_019261267.1:0-1025 GCF_002742605.1 Olea europaea var. sylvestris | reverse complement strand
TCCCGGTTAAGATATCGTGGAAAAGCTCCCTCCCAGTTAAGAACTGAATCCAAATGAGCAGAGAAGTGCTCGCGCTATCTAGATTGGAAGGAGGATGTACATAGTTCGGAGTCAAAAAATGAGGGAAAGGAAAGAAGGAAGAGATTGAATTTAAAGAATAAAAGAATAAAAAAATGTCCATTTTGGACATACTTACGGGAGTTAAAGGCTCCATATCTAGCCCGTAACAACTAGCAGAAGGACAAGAAATGGATGGGGCACCAAGCGATGGAAAATAGGATCTCAACCACAGCTGAGTGAACCAAAGAGGTCCACTGCCAGTAGGAGATGCACCATTCTTCAATTGAGCCTGAAGAAAAGCCATACCTCTATAAAGGGCAGCCAAAAACAAAGAACATAAATTCAAAGGCCTGCCACGCGCCAATTCATGCGCTATAGGTAGATAACTCAGAGAGGGCTTTATACTAGGCACGCACAACACATATTTACAAAGCCAGAGTAAAAGGAAGGCCACTCGCTCAGCATGAGTAGGTTCAGCACTCGAGTGATTGTGCAGTGTCTGCAGGCTTGAATAAGAATCGGTATAGTTTTTACCGAACTGAGGGGCGCCACCAGAAACTAAGATGCCTGGGAAAACGGTATCACCCAAAGGTGGTAAATTTACCAGAGCCCCAACATCCCTTAACGTAATAGACATGGGGCCAAGAGGAAAAATAAAGGTGTTATACTCAGAGGACCAAAAGCTCAAAGCAATCGGAAAGAGCGCTGAATCAAAAGTAGGGGAGCGAATAGAGACTTCCAACAAATCAGAAATCCTAGCGCTATCAAAAAGTGCCTTAGTAGGACCATGACCCACAAGACGAGCATGTCACCTACGAAAAGCTACGTCAGATTTGGGCCAAGTGCGAATACCTTTTTCAAGAAGTGGCCCCAGCGGCAAAAAATTCAGAAAAGGAGGGCCATGGGTGCAAGGAAACAGCTGGCCCACCGCCGCCTGATCGATTGCTTCCGCATTGTTGAAGAAA
>NW_019261266.1:0-1025 GCF_002742605.1 Olea europaea var. sylvestris | reverse complement strand
TGTTCCTCTCTCTAGTTTTTGGTAACATGAAATCTCATAATTCTTTAATTTGTTTGAAATTTATTATCCATTTCAACTTGTATAGATTTTTGGATGAGCTTTTTGGAGAGCTTTGAGATTAGAGCTATAAACCAGTAACTAGTGTGCTGTGGGAGTTTTTCCCCTTTCAGCATCATAAATTTATTTACTTAAATTTCTTTTATAGAAATAATGACTAAAGAATTAATTACTTGTACAATCAGTATAAAGGTAATCGTTTACCTCTGTGTTTCCATATTTTTGTTTGTCGACTCTTCTTTGTATTGAAGTTCTGTTTCATTTTGCCGCACGATATTTTACAGACTTTATTTTCAACCTGATCTCCTTTTAGAATATGAAGAATCTTACTTTTTTCATGCTTCAATTCTGCTTAAAAACGCAAGGATGCTAAAAACCTGCATCGGAAACAGAGAGGAGTGGTTGTATATATTTCAATGATTGTTTGCTTTACATATGAAATCTTTTACTTGGGTAATCACTTAATTTTTCAAATGAGTTCTAATAAATGTGCAGGGAAGTGCCGGCTGCCAGTAGAAGAGGGAGGGGTATCCCACAATCACTTCGTGCATTTGGTCGCATTATGAGTTCTGATTCCCAGCAAGGTTGTGAAACATATTTGTATCTTTTTGTATATTGAAATGGTCTAGGAGATGATATTCCTTCCTCTAATTCAGAATGGTTTTCATAAAAAGTTTCTGATCTTAATCTACAGAATTAAATGCTTTGGCAAAGGAAGCTGAACAACATGATGGTCGGCTGGCTCGCAATCCTTTCCAGAACAAGAGAAGAGAGATTGAAGCACATCAATTGTTGCTTTCACAAATAGCTAAATTAATTGAAGAATATGATTTGTCTATCAAGGTGACAATAACTGGTTCCTCAGCTTCTTTCAGTGGGTTATCACATGGTTTTTTCCTTTTGCTCTTCTTTTGTGGTTTTGCCTCTTTGTTTCTTTTTTTACTTGGGTTTTTTTTTTTTTTTTTTTT
>NW_019261265.1:0-1025 GCF_002742605.1 Olea europaea var. sylvestris | reverse complement strand
CGACGGTGTAGGAATGGGACGAAATTTGACAGGTTGATTGGAAACAGCCCGCGAAATTGGACTCGGGGCACAGACCAGGGATCACGGGATTTTAGCCAAATTCCTTCATTTGGGCCTCCGAATATTTAATTTCCTTATTAATTATGTCATGTTGAAAAAGTACTGGGCAGAAAATTAACAAAGTAAAACTGCACTAGGGGCAATTTTGTCATTTGTCGCGACAGTGTCGGAATGGGCCAAAATTTGGCAGGTTGATTGGAAACACCCTGCGAAATTGGACTCCGGGCATAGACCTGGGTTCATAGGATTTTAGCCAAATTCCTTCATTTCGGCCTCCGAATAATTAATTTTCTTATTAATCATGTGAGGTTGAAGAAGTTCTGGACAAAAAATTAAAGAAGAAAAATCGCACCAAGGGCAATCTTGTCATTTGTCGCGACGGTGTCGGAATGGGCCGAAATTTGGCATGTTGATTGAAAATGGCCCGCGAAATTGGACTTGGGGCACAGACCTGGGATCATGGGATTTTAGCTAAATTCCTTCGTTTGGGCCTCCGAACAATTAATTTCCTTAGTGATTATGTCAGGTTGAAGAAGTGTTGGATAGAAAATTAACAAAAAAAACCGCACCAGGGACAATTTTCTAATTTTTCGCGATCGTATCGAAATGGGTCGAAATTGGACAGGTTGATTTGAAACAGCCCGCGAAATTGGACTCAGGGCACAGACCTGGGATCATGGGATTTTAGCCAAATTCCTTCGTTTGGGCCTCCGAATACATAATATCCTTATTAATTATGTCAGGTTGAAGAAGTGTTAGACAGAAAATTAACAAAGCAAAACCGCACCAGGGGCAATTTTGTCATATCTCGCGACGGTGACGGAATGGGCTGAAATTTGACAGGTTGATTGGAAACGGCCTGTGAAATAAGACTAGGGATACAGACTCGGGTTTATGGGACTTTAGCCAAATTCCTTCGTTTGGGCCTCCGAATAATTAATTTCCTTGTCAATTATGTTAGGTTG
>NW_019261264.1:0-1025 GCF_002742605.1 Olea europaea var. sylvestris | reverse complement strand
CAGGCACAATTTAATCGACACTAAACTTTGAGTTTTTTGTTATGAATTTAACGATAAAAAAATATAAATGAATATTAACAAAACACGAAAAATGACGTAGTTCATAAGTTGCACTTATTCTTTATGAGTTTTCATACTTTGATATCACTGTACAATAATTTTATTATTAATCTTCAAAAAATATATCTCATTCAAAAAATTAAATTTCTATGCAGGATGTATTTCTTATAAAAAAATATGAATATCTCGTTTAAACGTAAAAACTCTGCCAATTTATAGATATATCCCATTGAAACTGGGAAGATAAAATTTTGATCAGTCATATTGCAAGTATCTATTACACTTATATTTAGCATAGGTTAGGCTAAATATTCAATTTATCTTAATAGAAAGTGCATTTTGTGCATAAAATTAATGATTATTTTGGACATAATCAATTCAAAGGATCAATTGCACGTTCTTCAAAATTTAATTGTTTCCCAACTCTTTTTTAACCGCATATTTTTCCAATTAAATAACTCTACAAGTAAATCCATTTTTATTTTTATTTTTAACTTTTTAATTACACATTCTTGGGGGTTTACATGTTCATATATATGTCAGTTTCCTTTTGGCCTCAATGATAAATGTCAACTCAGTTAATTCTTTGAACATTCAAGTAGTTTGGTAATTAAAAAGTTTCGTAATTTTATCCAATTGATTCCTTAAACATTCAGATAGTTTGGTAATTAAAAAGATTATTAATTTTATCAATATTTGATAGAGTTTGAGTTTAATTCAATTAATCAACAAAACTGACAAATTTATTTTGACTTAAATGATTAAAGTGCAAAGGAATGAAATACACGATAAGAAAAGAGTGGAATTGCTGGGAGAATGTTTTTTTTTTTTTTATTTACAACCATCTCACGCACGCATGTAGTGAAAAAAGAAAAATAATTAAAAAAAAAAGTTCAAATTTAAAAGATTCGGCAAATTTGAATCCTCAATTTTCTCTAGTATTTAAGTTGTATAACTTTTTTAAA
>NW_019261263.1:20473-29710 GCF_002742605.1 Olea europaea var. sylvestris | reverse complement strand
AATGGGCTGAAAATTTTAGACACCATATTTATTCAATTCTTAAGTAGGTAGGGAACAATCAGCCAAGAGAAGAAAGATCTAGAATACTATTGTATAATATATCCTCCACCTCCATTCTAGATGAATCTGGCACCGCCATCTTTTACCTACATATATGTGTGTTGGCTATGTATGTGTGTGTGCAAAAAGTGTGAGAAAAGGAGAACAGAAAGAGTAAGTTGCATAAGAGTGATGAAGAGTGAGAAGAAAGAGAAATAATAGTGGGAAAAAGAATTGGAGAGTGAAAAATAGAAGTGCTGTGAGTTTACAAAATGAATAGTAAGGTGTTCTAGTGTGTTTAGTTAGTGTGTTTAGTGTGTGTCCAAAATTGTGTAAATTTTATTTCATCAATAAAAATTATTTTCTTTTGGTATTTAAAATTAACAGCAACAATTTCTATAAGGAAAAACTCATACATAAAACCATCCAAATAAATATTCAAAAATGTAGAATAGATGTATTTATGCAGTTTCTCATGGATATTAGAAAACTTCTGTTTGAATATGGATCCTGGCATTTGTACATCAAGTAGCACTTGTTTCTCTAACTAATTTCTATTGGAATTGACTCAAAAATAACCGAAATTAATAGAAAATTGGTTAAGTGTAAAATTGGAAAAATGAAAATGTGTGACTTCGTGTCAATTTCGGCCAAATATTCAAACTTGATCCGAAGGTCAAATTATATAAGTAAATAGACCAACTTATTCTACTCGTCGAGTAGATCGTTGTGATATATTTGAAATCTCAAAATCAATTCCGGATGAATGATAAATTGCAGTCCAAATTTGAAAGAAATGAAATATTGCAACTTTTCGAAAAGATGCAGGTTTTGGCCCACACTACTTCATTTGCATCCTTTCTAAATTTATAAATAAGACTTTATGGACATGGTTTTGAATATACCATTGCATTAAGCATACATTCATCTCTTGCAATTCATCTTTCTCTCATTCTCATAACATTCCTTTATAGAGGAAAAATTCCGTCGAAGTTTCGCCATTCTTTAGGTTTGAAGTGCTGCTACCATAAATGTATATTCGTTGTATCTTAGGAGACATTTTCCATTCAACCGTGAGCACTATAGCGGAGCAATTTGTCTTAAGGAAAGAGTTATACTCACCTCGAATATATTTTTCTACTCCTTCTTATTTTATTTTGGTTTTGTGCGGTTATTTTAGTCATATACTTTGTGTCCTTACATTGTGTTCTAATTACGCTCCTGCGGGTTAGAACTTTTGCTTACAATAATAGTTTTTCGACTATGCTCCTGCAAGTTGAAACTTTGTTCATTTACAACATATACAACCATTATTCCAATAAAATAAATACCCGGAACAACAAACTTAAGACAAATTTGTACGTCTACGGTTGTTGTTGTTTTAAACACTCTACTTTTGAATATCTTCGTGCGCTTTCATTTTTCTCATTGTTACTATGCTAAACTTCTATTTGTGTAGTAGAAATGACTTCCGTTGAGGCTGATACAAGTCAAATTGGAATGGAAAATTCGGTCTCGCCTAGAGCGAATAATGTGGCTCCTCCAACGACGATACAATTGAAACTACGTCAATCCCACAGAGGGAAAAATCGAAAAAGTTTGGTGGCGTATACTTTAAGAGATGGCAACAAAAGATGTTTTATCTCACAATGCTAAATTTGGCTAATTTTCTTAACGAAACTGCTCCCGTCATACAAGAAGGAGAAAATAATCGGGAATCGATCATTGCTTTGGATGCATGGAAGCACTTCGACTTTTTGTGCAAAAACTACATCCTTAATGGATTGGATAACACACTATATGGTGTGTACAATTCGAAAAACTTGGCTAAGGATCCATGGGATTCATTGGAAAAGAAGTACAAGACCAAGGATGCCGAAACCAAAAAGTTCATCGTTGGCAAGTTTTTGGATTACAAAATGGTGGATTCAATAAGAATGATCAGCCAAGTGCAAGAGATCCAAGTCTTATTGGATGAAATCCATGTCTAAAAAACGAAATTGAGTGAGTCATTCCAAATTACGGTTATCATCGAAAAACTCCCTCCTTTGTGGAGAGATTTCAAAAAATATCTTAAGTACAAACGTAAAGAGATGAATTTGGAAGGGTTGATCGTCCGCTTAAGGATTGAGGAAGACAATAGGAAGATCAAGAAGAAGTCTATTTTTCAACTTGGAGCAAACTTCGTTGAAACTGAGCCAAAGTTCAACAAAAGGCAAAAGATCTCCGGTGATGCACCGCATAGAGAAAACTCTAGGAAGGCCAAAAAGTTTAAAGGAAATTGCTATAATTATGGAAATGTCGAACATCGCTCAAGCGAATATCGAAAACAAAAGAAGAATGCACAAGCCCACATGGTTAAGAAGGACACCCTATCGAAGGAATACAAGAGATGAGCCTCTCTGCGATTGTGTCCGAGTGTAATATGATTGGCAACACAAGAGAATGGTGGGTTGACACCAGTGCTACTTGTCATGTATGTGCCAATAAAGGATTGTTCTCTAACTATCAAGAATTGAATGTGGAACAACTTTTCATGGGAAACGCTGCAAGTTCCAAGATCGAAGGACAAGTTAATGTCACATTGAAGATGGCATCCATGAAAGAGCTTGTCATCAACAACGTCCTACATGTGTCAGACATAGGCAAAAATTTAATGTCCAGGTCTCTATTTAGTAAAAATGGTTTTAAACTTGTATTTGTGTCCGATGTTCACGAAATTATTCTTTCAATTTTAACCACCGCAAGTATACGATTCGTTAACAAGTAATAAAGTGGATAATTTGAGTCTGAATATCGTCCCATAGAGATTGATTTAGTTCAATGTTATTTATCCAGAACTTAACGAAACTAAATTTTAACAAGTGACTCAATAACCTAATTACTCTCTAACCTAAACTAATTATGCAATTAATTATGCACGCAATGAACAAAATACAAATTGATGTTTAAATGAACTAAAATGCTATTAAATGTTGAATATGCAATTTAATGTATTCAGTGATTATATAGAGTACCAGGATCACGAATCCCCAAACAATGCTCAATTTAACCTTAGTTCTATAATTTGACAACACATTGAAATTATGAAGAATCAATGCTCCTAAATCTATCCAACAGTCTCTCTCGAGTAAAGTTGAACCTACTCTCATATACCACTAGCTTATATCTCTATGACGGGTGCAAATATACAAGAATGCATGTAGTTTTGTGAGCACTTAAAGATTCACACAGAGCATAGCGGTATATCTCTATCCCCTATCGGACTCTACAATGATTTATACCTTGTCGAACATATCCCCCTTCTCTCAAATGCAAGAAATAGATCACCACACTTACACAATTATGGGCCCAATAATTATGGAGGAAATTAAATGCATATAAACTATTCAAAATAATCAAACTTGTTTTAATGTCAAAATTATGAAACAAGGAATTAAGAATCACATTACAAGGTTCATCGATCTCCTATCACATAAAAATCTAGCCTAACATGATGGGAAGAAGAAAACAAACTAAAAAAATAAAGAAAAGACATCACCGCTTTAAATCTTGAATTGAATCCTTGCGTCTTGATGTCAATCTTCACGTTCTTGTCTTGTTCTCGTCTCTCAAAACCCTTATGAATGTGTTATAATGCATGGTGTATGCTTAGGGACGGCCTTAGGATTGTAAAATACCTCCAAAGATTTGTTTCCATAAGAATTTCAGTCAAAATAGGAAATCAGAAATTTTTCACCGCGATCGGGCAATCGCCCAGACCAAAGTTTTATTATTGATAATTGATTTTTAGCGTTGGGCAGTCGCCCAGTCTAAACAACTAGGCCATCGCTTAGTTATAAAAAAACTCCCAAATGTTACATTTTACCCCCCGAAGTCAATTATTGATTCTTTCAAGCCCTTTCTCTTGCATTTTCAACCCTTTGACTTTTAATTGCATCCAATTTAACCCACAACATCTTTAATCTTCATTCGAATCAACTATTGAAATGTTGCAATTTAGTCATCATACTTTGGATTTCCTTCCTTTTTGGTCATTTTTCGTTTCTTTTCTCTTGAATTCCATCACACTCATCAACATAGTCCTACAAAACAAAATTACATATAATTAAGCCATAATTTAGATGCTTTGATCAACAATTAGTCATGTTTTGTGGTCAAATAAGTGGGTAAAAACGCACTTATCATCCGACAAGTTTGTTTTATCCAAGAATGAGATATATGTAGGAAAAGCTTATATGTGTGATGGAATGTTTAAGTTAAATGTTCTAACTATTGTACCAAAAAGTTGAATGTTCTAACTATTGTACCAAAGCAAGGCATTATGAATAAAATTACAAATTCTGTTTACTTGCTTAAGTTATCTTGTTTATGGCATGGTCGATTAGGACACGTGAATTATAAATCAATGCGCAAACTTATGAATGTGTCAACAAGAGGCCTCCTGATCATGCATTTTGTGTGTTTTCTGCTACAGGGTATGCTACAACCCTGTTTGGTAAATATTGAATTCTTTGTTGGAATTTTGGGAACTCGGAATTAAGGTTCGGGTGTCGTTTGTGGACGCAGGGAAGTGGAAGATATTTTTGTAAGGTGGAGAGACTTGGTTCAGGTTGAAGAGTTCAATTTATTTCGTTGCAGCCGGACTTATTTTCCAGGTGGAGAAATTTTTCAACTTTGTTCGTTGCAGTGGAATTCATGCCAAGGTGGAGATTGTTAGAATTTGGGTCTGACCCGAATTCCTTGTTGAAATAATTGAAGAGTTCTAATTGAAGTGTACATCAAGAAAAAAATCTAATTGGAACGCCATTGAGGAATCCTGTTCAAATTTAATTGTCAAATTCTAGTTAAAGTTCTATTTGGAAGCCTCATTGAAAGTTGGAATTTATGTTGAACTTGAAGAGTTCAAAATAAGGAAACTTTTGATATTTTATTTCATCTACAACTCTACTTTTAGTAATTGGATTGTTCTCTATAAATACTAGACCATTTTTCTAGATTTGTGAAGCAAATATTGCTTAGTTGTAATTTCTCTTCATATTGTTATTGAATAAAACATCGGTTAATCTGCTTATCTCTCTTCTTGTTTTTTACTTGTATCATGTTCTATTGATTGTGATGATAATACATATTTCATATTGAGTCGTTAATCTCAATTCTTACAACACATTTGGGATCAACATGCTCAACATCGTCTCGATGTTGCCCATCCACAAATCGCCCGCCGCTAACCATTCACAGATCGCCCCCTCCCCCCCTCCAACAAATTGCCACCATCATCGTTGTTGCTGCTTCTAAAGTATAGCAAGATTTGATGGCAAGCGACTTTGCACTCGAAGCAACGACGAGACACGTTATCATGCTTTGGTGTGACGGCAGCTACGCGCCCATCATTGATTTGGTGTGACGACGGATTTGTTATTTCCCTTCCTTTTTTCTTTATTCCTGAATTCGATGTCCCCGATAGTTATGGTGGTTTGTGTGGTCGATGGTTACTGTGATGGTGTTTTTCACAGTTATTGTGGTGGTGGTTTTGCAATTTTGGATGACAATGGTGATGTGTATGGTGGTGGTCATAGATGGGGCTGTATTGGTGGTGATGGTAGCAAGTGGTCGTGGTTGTGGTGGTGACGATAGTAGTAGTGATATGTGACCAACTATTTGGTGTGCATGATCAATTATTTGGTTATTTGTTATCAATTATTTAATTGTGACCTAAAAATTCAATAATTTGTAACTGAAAATTAATTTATGACCAACTAAATTGAAAACATGGGATCGAAAAATAAATTGTGATCTATAAATTTTTTCAATTTGTGACCAATGAAATAATTGTGACTTATCAAATTTTTTTATTGTGACTATGAAATGATATGTGACTAATAAACAAGTTATGACTCATAAGTTTGCATCTATGATCATTAATTGTATAATTATAATCTCAATATATTTAATTCATAAAATATTTTTATTTGAGTTTTGAATTTTGAAACTTAAAACCTGAAAATTGAGTCACTATATACTTAATTCCTGACTTGCGAATTTTTTCCCTTTATCGTTTTTTCAAGAAAAATAAGAGAACAAAAATTAGTAACACTAAGATCCAACCCAACAAGTGATGCATATGGGCCGAGTCAAGTTGAGCCATTCCATTTGACAGCTCTAGGGAGAAAGCGTTTACGTTTTCAAGTGACACCTCGGTGAGAACCCAAATGAGATGTATTAGTATATCTAATGTGATATGAAACTTAGACTCGCAGCCTTGGTGTGGTTGTGAAATAGTTGCCAACTCTTTAAGGCATAATGCCACTGCATGAGCAATAATGCTGCTTCTTTACTTTTTCTTTTTCTTTTTTTTCCCAACAACTTCGGCATGGATGGGGATAAAACCATGGCCTATATTGGAGAACATTCCAATGCAGGTTGTATGGAGATGGTCATGGACTTGGTCACCCTAACCCTTTTCAACCTATAGTTGCAAGAGAATGCCCGACTGCCATTCAAACACACATATCCAGTGGTTGCTTGTCTCCCATATGGGCAATCTTCATAAACACTCCATAGAGGTGACTACGAAGTTGATGACTATTATACAAAAATTGAACCGTAGTGGACATCAATATACAAATCACTCTTAAAAGAAAATTACAACTCTATATATGTCTTTATCAATGCATTAAAATATCAAAGAAATGGGCTTAAATTTTTGTACCCTTGTGTATCAAACTGAAATCGTAAACCCACACCCTCAAACAAATTTGTTGAAGTTGCTTATATCGACCAGAAGACCTCAACCATTTTATTAAACATCTCTTCTCACTCAGAATCACAAAGACTCACTATTTCGAATGAAAGACCCAAAAAATCTTTCAACCAAAGGTTGAAGACGACTGAGAAGATGAAGAAAGACACAGAGACTTCAAGAGGCCACCAGAAAAATCAGACGCTTTGAATGAATTAAGGCAACGATCGTGGGTACTATTTATACCCTCAACAATCACAATTAATCTCAGATCAAGATCAATGGTCCCGAGCAGCTAACGACTTGTCAAGTTTAAGAGGCAACTAAAGTTGCACTTCAGAAACATGATTTTAGTCCATTTATATGGATCCTGGTTTTGGGCTTCATCACTTTGATTTTATTAGGCAATAGACATAGCAATTGAACCAAAGTCATTTTTCGTAGGGAAAAATTCAAAAATAAGGCATTAAGTATGTACAATTCAATTTTCAGGTTCAAAGTTTAAAAAATGCAAAACTCAGGTATTAATTAATTAATTAAAATATTTTATTAATTAAATGTGTTGAGGTCACAATTTTGCAATTAATGGCCATAGATGCATAGATATAAGTCACAATTTTGCAATTAATGGTAACAAATTATTTATTGGTCACAAATCAAAAAGCTCATAAGTCACATTTTATTTGTCGATCACAGATTAATGGTCACAGAGGCATAGGTATAGGTCACAACATCACAATTTTGCAATTAATGGTCAGTTATGTGTAGGTATTGGTCACGAATTATTTATTGGTCACAAATAAAAATACTTATAGGTTACAGTTTAGATGTAGGTCGTAGATTTTCAAATTAATTAGCAACAAATTATAAAATTTTAGTTCACAATTAAATTGTAGGTCCCAGATAACTAAATAGATGGTCACATATGTCAAATGGTAAGTGACTTACTACCATCACCAACACTATCGCACCGCCACTGCCACAACAACCACTTGCAACCACCTCACTCTATTATCACCACTACAACCAACAAAATTGCCACCATCAACACTACCCACATCACCACTGCTAACACGAGCACCTCCATCGTCACTAGAAACCACCACCAAACACACCAACAACAACCAACCCACCACCTCACCAACATAATCAACATCTCCATTGCCAACACGACCATTGCTGGAAAACCATTACAGCCACAAAGACCATAAGCACACCTAGAAACCACCACCAAAAACATACAACAATACACCACTCCACAACCTCACCAATATCGCCCACATCAGCAACACAGCCAGAAGCAGCAAAAAAGGTCAGATTGAGTAGCAACCGCACTCGTCGTTGGCCACGATGATGACATTGTCACTCACGAAACGTTGCAGCGCTACCAACTACGCACTTGTCGAAGAAAAGGCAGACCTGCAAAGAGCATGGAAAAGGTGAGAGTGAAGAGAGAGATGTCGGACGGAGAAAAGCTAGATCTGTAGAGTTACCATTTGCACCAGTCGCCGTTGGAATCAACTTCACTTGGCGACGCTACTGAGAACTCTTAGTAGTCCCCGATGTCAGCAACGTCAGTCAGCACATCATCCTTCGTTGTCGATTACGAAGTTTGACTAGATAGCCGGTGTCGAAGAGAGATGGAAGAGACGGTGATGGTGAAACATTTTATCGTCGGCGTCGAAGAGAGAAAGGAGAGACAGTGATGGGGAAATGTTTTGAAGTGGTGGGTGAAATGAATAGGGTCTGGAATAGAATTGGGTGTAGATATTATATTAAATCTGATTTGTGAATAATCAAACTTGATACATGATTTTTGAATTGTATTTTTTAAGGACCTAGAATTATGTAATTTCCACTTTTTCATAATAGCCTAGTTAGACTGGATTGGTATCACAATCCAACAAATCTCCATATTGATGTCAATGGTATTACAAAAGTACTTTAGACTAATAATTTATCTAATTATCATATACTTGTATCACTATTAAGCACATGATTATGTACCTCCAAGATGAAATTAATCAGTATCATTGTTTAACATTTTTAAACGAGACTTAAACTTGCTTAGAGGCAATACCTTAGTTCCCATATCAAACAGTTGTATTCAGTTGGAACTTTTTCAAGAGATACAGATTCATTGCAATTATATCTCAAACAAAATGCAATTTTATATCAATGTCTTTCATAGAAAAATGATTTTTACATAAATGAATAGCACTTTGGCTGTCAAAATAAATTATAATGGATTAAAGAGTTCATTAATTTCATACGGCAGACATTTTAACCATAAAGCTAGTTTTTCCATGTATATCATATTCATCAATAGGACATTGATGTTTAATTAATTTGAAATGACTAGCAAGTGGCAAAATTATAGATTTAGAAGCATATGTATAGAAAATTTTGATGACACATTTTCCGCATAAAAAGTATTTCAAATTTAAAACGTGTTT
>NW_019261263.1:17621-18579 GCF_002742605.1 Olea europaea var. sylvestris | reverse complement strand
CCTCCAATGGATGCATGTTTTCCTCCACTTCAACTTTGTCTTTCAACTCCTTACACATCAATTCATTCCATGGCGACTCCTTTATCTCTTCAAGGATAACAAAATCAATCTTCGGTGTTATGAGAATGTCCCAGCTAGGATGTTGTTGTTGAGTTTGATCCACCAATTAATAATCAATTCCCAGGTTATATGGAATTCCAATTGGTTCTTCTTCATGGACCAAGTCTTCGGTAACTTGCAAAACATAATTATTCAAAATAGGGAGGGAATTGTTAGTTAGCGCCAATGCCTCCTCAACTCCACTATCATTTTCATTCAAGCAGACTTCCGATTCCTCTTTCACCTCCGAAGACTCTCCCTCATTTTGTTGCAACGCCACTTCTATTTTAACCACTTCCCCCTTTTCAATTTCACTCTCGACTATTTTTTCACTATCCCGTGGCCCTACACATTTTTCCTCACAATCAATCACCTCAATATTTCCTCTTTTACTCTTTCGCTCCTTTGTATGATCAATTTGTGATTTAATCATTTCACGAATCTCCGCCAATTCCTGCTTATAATCTAACCCAACATGCTTGCTTGAGGTACTACCCTCACACTTAGCAAAAGATGTTTTACTTTTCGTTGAATACTCATCCCCATAACATCTCCTAAGTTTCTCCCTAGGCTCCCGTTCATGCCAATCAATCCTACACCTTCTTTCAAACATATCACATTTATTCCTCAATCCACGTACCTCATCAATGCCACAACCAACTTTATATGCATCACGAATTTTCGTCCTAGGCTCCAATTGATCCCTCTAAAATTTTTTCAATTTTGCATCAATCCAATCCATCTTATTTTCCATATTCTCAACCATCATTTCAAACCTCAGTATCATCCTTTCCGACATTTGGAATTGACTTTGACGTGAATTTGATTTTTTTTTTTTTTTTTCCCAAAAAAAAAAAAT
>NW_019261263.1:6079-17036 GCF_002742605.1 Olea europaea var. sylvestris | reverse complement strand
TTTTTTTTTTTTTTTTTTTTACTCAAAAAAAAAAAATTTTGTACCATATGGATGAACAGTATTTTTTTTTTTTCAAAATACAAAGATAACTAGATTACTAAAGATTTTGGGTCTGAGAGTCAACAAACTGAAAAAAAATTACAGAAACTTGAAAAACACAAAAATAAGAAAACAAATACTCAATAAAAAAAATAAAAAGATATAACCTCGATCTTGGTGCCTTAACTCTGATACCAAACTATTCGAACCCGATTAGCAAAGTTGCTATCGAACCCACGGGAATTGACACCGGATTCTAAGAACGCCCAAATACGACCAAGGTTTAGGATTCTACCCGCAAATAATGAACCAAACAACCGAAAGTATATGAAACAATCGACCTCTTGACCACACTAAAATTGAATATCACCTAGATTTGTGGATTTGACCCAAAATATTGAATTAAGCAACCAAATGTATATTAAACCAATGACCTCTTAATTACAAGATTTTGAAATTGCACGCGGTAATTTTGAACGCCACAAGATATTTTAAATCTTGATAAGTTCGAAGGTTTGAAACATCACGCCTCGAAAGAGAAAATTCTCCATTCAATAATTCATAATGTCAAAGGTTTTGTAATACAATGAAATAAATCCTATTTATACTAGAACCCTAAAATATAATTAGAAATGAATAAAATAATAAAAACCTATTTTAAAAAGGAAAAACAATCCTAGAATATTGAAGAAACGTGAAAGAATTGGTTTCCCATTACAAAAAGGAAACTGCTGAAAATTTGCTCAATCTGGCCTTGGACACTCTATGCGACCACAATGCATTATCTCATGTGGTCACATGGCTTGCTGAAATGCTGCCCCTTGGATCCCTGCCACCATGCTTGCGGCCGCATGGCAGTTTTTAGCCATGCGGTCGCATGACTTCAATTTCCCAACCCCCAATTTCCTCTGCGTAATCCATGTGGCTCCAGGTTGTTTCTTCGTCCATACCACACATAGAACTTGTCAATTGGCTTCTCAATTCCCATATCTTGAGTTCCATAGTTGTTCATGTGTTCAGCCAGTTGTTTCAACTCCAATTGATTGCAACTTAAGCTCGATTCTTCATTTCACCCAATTGTCATCACACGCAATATCTTGATAATTTGTGGCCTTGCCCGGATCATATCACGTACCCTTTTACCCCTTTAGGAAACCCTAAAAACACACATTCTTAGGCCCTTGTCCATTCTTGGCCTATGTTAAAAACCCATAATTCCCCGATGATTCGCAATAGATTGTAGAGGTGGCTATTGAGATGGTGGCTTTGTTAGCCGTATGTTAAATTTGATGTAACGAAATTTAAGTGTACTAATATAAAACTGGTAGAAATACTAAAATTTGGGAACTTGTGTGGCAATTGCGCCAGCGCATACATCAAAAATGCTGGATGTAGTAAAGATGATGGAAGATGTTCAAAAGCTTAATGAAGATTTTAACACAATGCTAGACCAGGTAATTTTTTCAGGTTATATACCTCAATTATCATTCAACATTTTCAAAAAATATAAATCTATTTTAATAGAACTTTAAGAAGCTTTGAGTCAGAGACAGATTTTGGGGAGGGGGGGGGGGGGGGGGGGGGGGGGGGGGCGGGGCCCCCCCCCCCCCCGACCCAAGAGTTTTTTTTAAAAGGTTTTTTTTTTTTTTTTTTGGGTAAAAAACCAGTTTTTTATGTGTAAATTTTTTTTTTCTGCGTAACAGCTCGGTTTGAAATTTTGTAGCTCGGTCTTGGATCCATCCTGGATCCGTCCCTGCTTTGAGTTGTCGCTGAACTTTGTAAATGTTTTTTAATTACTATCGAATTTTAAAAGTTCTCTCCAAGTTATCATTGAACTTAACAATATATTATCACGTCCACAACTTCATCGCTCATTATTTTAGAAGTTAACAATATGGATGACATGAAAAATGAAGTCACGGATGGATAACATTTTAATAAGTTCATGAACGCTGTTAACTTTTAAAACGGCAAATGATGGGTTAGCAAACAAGATAACATTTTAGCAAGTTCAGTGGCAACTAGGAGAACTTCTGAGTTTAATGCTTGTTTCATGAAATTTTGTTAAAATTTTATTAATTTTTCAACTGGTCAAATTTTAATTTTAATCTCGCATTTCATGGGATCTACAATTTTTTATCAGACTTTTAACCATGCACTACATCAACCTTTATCTAAATCTGCTGAAACTTTTATCAAAAACTTTATCAAACAACTCCTTAATGACTAGTGTAAAACATTTGAGAAAGTCTATTGATAAATTAGAAACTTTTCAAGTTCAATAATAATTTATAAAAATTTATAAAAGTTCAGTAATAACTAAGATATTTATCTGAACTTGTTCGTCAAATTTTGAAAAGTCTTTGTAGTACTAGGTTATTTCGACAAACACGCAAAGAGAGAAGTGTGTATCTTTCTATTATTATTATTTGTCAGTATATAATTGTGTGAAAATCAATATATGGAATATTCTGATGCCATTTATTTATCAGCTACATCATTCTTGCGATTGATAACGTTCACAACTGCAACTCGAAAGCACAAATTTATAACGTTCACAACTACAATTGAGAGCACGAATTTAAGTTTTGTGCTTGTCCATTAACAAAATAAAAAAAGATATAGATATTACTAGGAACCTAGTCTCACTTTCACTTCACAATAATCAAGATGTACTTCTAATGAAAGCGCATTCTCGTTCTGCCAAGTAAAGATGTACTTCTAGTCTCTCAAAGGTTGACAATTTATCAAAGAAAAAAAGAAAGTATAAAATGACGTAGAATGTTAGAGAGCCTAACGAGGATTTTGAATTTGAGTTGTTATGAGTTTTGGGCTGTCTCACTATTTCTTGCATGACTGGGCTTATTAAACTGTTTGATATTATTCGGCCCAGTTGTTAAAACCCATTTTTGGATCACACGCGTTTGCCTCAACTAAAGGGTTGTGATCAGTCGACATGTGGCTCATTTACAATCCTTGATTTGCAACGCTTCATCTAGATATTTTAATACATTTGGTCGATTCATTTGTTAGACTCTCTCTCCATTATGTTCTTCTTTCGAATGTTCTCTCTCTGTGTGTGAGTGAGCGTTTCTCTGAAAAATTCTTTCATCTTTGTAATGTAATCCCTGTTTGATGAGATTGAGGGTTGTTTAGTACAATCTGTGACAGATTTTGGGTTACTGATTTGTAAAATAGAGAAGCGACAAAGAACTTGAAACAATTACACAATTTCTTGGTTGATACTAGTGGATCTAGAGCTATATCGCTTCGATCGATGCTCAACGAGTGAGTAGGTCATTTGACTGAACATCCGGACCCTTCAAGAGTGAAAAATTATCTGTGTTCTTGCTTTATATTTTCTGCAATCTTGTGTTTTAACCAATACAAATGGGTGTTTCATACGCTATATGACCAACATGAGTTTTCAGAAAACTTCGCACACGTGAATATTTTTTATCCGATTTTGGGAGATTAGTGAACTTTGCAACTCCAAAATCATTTTCATCAGATTGAGGGTTCTAGTGAAATTTTTTTGTTACACGAGCAAAGACGTGTAGAAGTGAAATCCCTTGAAATTATTGAATGTAAATCTACGCACGAGCGTATGCAAATACGGTTAGTAGTAGATAATGTTGTTCCTATAGGTAGTGTGATCGACAAGAACTTATAATCAGAACCGACAAACTTTAAAAACAGAAACATACACAAATATATGTTTTTTGCAATGGTTTTCTCTTTATCATATTTCCTTGTGTCAATCAAAGATAAAATAATAGAAAAAAGATGACCACTCTTCTCCTGGTGTAGCAACGAACCGACTATTGAGTTATGTGAGGGAATCCAGCCTCTTTTTCCACATGCACAAGTTTCATCTTCTCCAATTCGATACACTAAGCTTGTTGACTCACCTTGCATTTTGATCACATAGGAGACATCGAGTCAAGATCACACGTAAAGACTAATCTTATAAGAATTTTGCTATTTGTACACCGGCGTTGACACCAAAGCCGGTGTACACATATCTCGCATGAGGGAGAGGACTACGCTTCCTCTAGTGAGGTGCGTGTACACCGGTGTACGTATAGCAAATTCCAACCTTATAAAGACTTCTCTCTTGTTTTTTACTTTCGGCGAAGGGGCTTTACCCCTCTGACAATAAGAGAATGCTTCTAATTCAGTGCCACGTGTAAGGAAGATTCAAAAAGACTTCATTCTTTGAGTAAAGAAGTTGGTTCAATACTAGCGAAAGCAAGATATCGCACTAGGTAGCTAGCTACTCCTTTCAAAGTAGTCCACAACATCTTATATGGTATATTACTAATCTTCTTCTAAGTTGCTCTATTTACATTCAAAGTCGCCCATTATTTGCTCTTGGATTAAGCGGCAATCCTTACTGTGGATTTCAAAATACCTTGTAGCTTTATCTTAAATTCCAAGGGAAGGGAACGGAAGGAAAGGAATGCTCTTTTATCATGCATATGATTACTCGAAAATAAGATTGTACAATCAATGCAGAGTTTAAATTTGAGACGTCCTTTTCAATACTAGCTTCATCAATCTTGAGCGTGACCAGCACTTATAACATGAGAGCACAAATTTCTAGCACCAGTTGCCGGGGGGGGGGGGGGGGACCACAATCAAAAAGTATAATGTAGAAATGAAATGCATCAAAGTCAGAGAGATGTACTATACTCCACTCAACAAGATCTTCAGCCTATTCTAACAAACATCTCCAAACAAAACCAGAAAAGCTAAAATCATTTCTAATGGCCTCATTCCATCTTGTTTTAGGTTGCCTTCTTCAACATTTACAAGCTATCATAAATAATAATTCTCTCAATTTTCCTAGATGTCATTGCTTAATAGGCTCAAACATTACTTACACAATGAGTTCCAAAACTACATAGCAACTTCTCTCTTTAGCCCTTGTTCGAGCCCCATTCCCTACAAACTCATTTTCAACCACACCTTCTTCCAATAAAATAATTTCGTACGTAAATCCAAAACTTTTTCATACTTTTTAATCCCATATTCTCCAAAATATAATAATAATAATAATAACTCATTTTTCACAAAACAATTGGCTCAAACAGAGCCTGAGTTTTTGTTCTTAATGCAGTTGACCGAACAAGGTATCTACTCTCTAGCGTTCAGTTCTAGACTTTAGCCAACCTATAAATAGTATCTTCTCCTTATGGACTCAAAAAGTGCAAGGCATGAAATACATAATTTCTTTTAAAAATGTAATCAACTTTCAACTTCCTCAAATTGAATTTCCTTCACTACCTCAGCACCGGCATGGTACTCAAACCTGCAAACTTGGACTTGACTGCAATTAAACAAAGTCATGACAGAAAAGCAGGAGAAAGCTTCATTTTTTACTCTCTCATTTTTTTGACGGGGTGCATTTGTATGTGATGTCCCACACAGCTACAATTAAACAAATTTCTGGTCTTGGACATGCATACACACATACAATGCAGCTTAAATATGGTGATCATTGATAAGTGATAACAACATGAGTGGTAATTTGCTGTAAGAAATACAAATTTGCCATTACACGATACTATGCTAGTGATATGTTGTTTCTCTTTAGACTTGAGGAATGAATAAGTAAAAATAAGTTAATCCTTCTTATCGGATAGGCAAAATAATATTATTATACTTGCTGCTGTGAGCCAAGATATACAGCATGTGAAGTGAAAGCAGCATCTTGTATCCAAGAAAAAGCATTCCTTTCATCGGTGCAGAGACACAGAATCCAGAGATGAAAATTTGTATAGAAATCTCCTAATGCTTTAAAGAGAGAAACTATTAAAACCGATAAGATGAGTCCGGATCCCAAAATTTTTTATAGCATTTGATGAAGGGAACTATCGACAGAGTATTTCCTAGCGAGAGAGAGGGGATCCATTGTTCCTTCAAAAGTTCTTTCAAAGTATTCATCTATCTAATTGATGAATCATAAGAAGACAAACCAAGGTTCATAAGTAAGAAAGAATAATCACATAGAGTTCATGGATTTCCTAGGTCAGTTTATGGGCCAATAAAGAATTTATATCTTCGAAACCCATTGGAAGGGGCAGTGCAAGAGATTTTTGTCCGTATAGCCATGATATGCGAATGTGAAAAAGAACAAACCGAACTTCAAAATAGTAAGACTAAAAGATATAGGAATCCAGATTACCTGTTAGAAAGAGATACCTCGAGTTCATAGTCTGATGTACTCTTGGTAGCATCTACTAAGGCAGTTACAATTTCAGTCTTTCAAGTACTAGCCATAAGTAGATCATATTCAGTGGGAATAATAATGGCAAAGAAATTGTCACTCAGTTCACTCAAGCAAAGCTTCTCAACGGCTGCCAGGGCAATCCTTCTTTTGAGTGCATCAGTGTCTGGGTCCAAATGTAGATCGCAAAATCAGTTACTAAAAGTATCCGCCGTTTCATCTTCCCTGAGCTAGTAAATTTATAAGTTTATCCGCAAAGACAACTTTTCTATCACCTGTAAAATGAGAATGGGAAAACCTATTCAATAGATAAGGTAATGCAGGCAGAGAAACATATACAACATGATCAAGAATAAAAGGGACTGCTGGAGGATCCTTGTGTATAACAACGTAATTCTTTCCCAGTATGCAAGCACAACATATAGCTTTGAACAACAAATAGACTTAAACTGCACCATTCATTCAACAGCATGTATACGTCCGTCATCATGATTCTTCTCCACATAGTCGTGAGCATATTATTTTCAGCATCTGTACTAGTAACAAGTACCAGTCCAAATCAATAACTTGCATGGAAAAATAACTAGTAATAGATATCACCATGGCAACAAGATTATCAGCAACTGCAAGACATAATTTTCAGCCAAGTGACTACATATTTACTTACACATTTAAACTTGACAATTGTAGTCATCTCCAATTGTTCCAGTCTGAAGCTTCTCTATTTTCTTTTAAGAAGCATCAACATTTCAAATTATTTCCGTGACATTTCTCTTCTCTTTTCATAAAGGTATCAATGTTTATTTTTCTCTCTTCAGCTCAAAGATTAATATTTGATGAAAACTGTCATTTAAGAAAGAAGTTTCATAGCGTTTAAACTCCTAAACCAAAGGTCATAGCATTTACTTAAATTTTTAAAAGAGAGATGACCCCCACACCCCCAACCCCAAAAACCCCCACCAAAATCCGATACTTCAAATAACATAATGCTGCCAAAAATCGAAAACTATAAACTTCTGAAAAAGCATTTTTTATAACTCAAAATCACAAAATATTAACCAATAAATATCACATTAAATTCCACATAACCGAAACCATTTCTCTGTCACACATTAAAAATTTATTTGCAGTCACTACCGCAATAGCTCTATGTGGCGCGCATGTACCTGTTTGTGATTTGATAGACGTTTTATGAAAAAGCTACCAAATTAATATATCGAACCAAAAATCGCCATGTAGAATGACACTTTGGGCGACGAGGGACTATAAATACCATTACTCAAATTTAAAATACTCAAAAAAGCACCTTGTTTTTCGAGAATTTTCATGAGGCATGGTCTGGAAGGCACGTCGATATAATCACCCAACTAATCCCGAAGGCGAGAGGCTTTTCTCCGGGCTTTGACACCCATAAACGGCTCTTGATCCTCCGTCACGTTAGTATCCGGTGGCCGCAGTTTCATGCTACCATTTCATTGGCGTCGTCGTTATCTAGGATTTCGCAGGCACGGCCATTGTCATCGTCGTAGCGAGCAAACTCGATTTGGACCCGTTGGCTCGATAGGTACCTCGACATTAGTGAAATGCAGAAATGGGCAGTGGTTGGAGAGAATCGATGGGACCCGATGACCGGTGGCCTCAAGGCCCTCAACCCGTTTGTTTGATCGGATGTTACGAAATTGAGACCTGCCAACGTTATTTGAGCAAATTAGTTTTCGTAAGTTTCATAAATTTGAATAACGCGATTTACATACTGCAAATGAGGTGTAGAAAGAAAAGTAGGGAAATTTTTATTTTTTTATTTGAAGAAATTTTAATTCAATCAGATCCCATCATATCGTGTATGTATAAATTATTATGTAAACTATAATGTATATATAACATAACCATTAAAATATATTTTATGATCGATTTTACTATTTTAATTCTAACTCATTTAAAAGGTAAAAAAGACTATATAATCCTAACACTTCATATTCCTTGCGAATCTTAGCAAAATACGCATTTATTATTTAAGTTATTATCCTTAGAAAAACTTTTTGAAGAATTGAATTATCAGAAAATCCTTCGCTCCGACTTCTCATTCATGTCAAGCTGGGCAAATTGGATGAGTCTAGTTTGACCATTTTGCTTCTTTTTGGCATGATTGATGATTATCGATTCAAACCCTCGAGTAACTTTAAAGTCTCCAGATGAGAGCATGAACAAATTATATACATGTCTTTGGGAGGTAAAATGAAAGAATATTTGCAACATACTTTTCGTATAAAAAATAGTTACTTCTCGTGGAAATGATTGTTTGGAAGTAAGAATTCAACATAATTTTAAGTTAACTTTACTCGAAGCTAAGTAGGGCATGACGTAATTTTTGCATATAAGCTAGATGACTGCCTCATATTTGTAATATGCATTAGTCTGCCTATAGAAATTGTTCCACAAAGATTATGCTTAGGGGTGGACATCTTTTCCATCAAAACTAGACCACTTCATTAGCCAAGGTTGTCGATCAAAATAAATATCTCGTTCTTAAATATATATTTCGTTGTTTAAATATTTGATGAGAAAATATATCCATTTTATTTATTTTCATATTTTCTAATACTAGTTAAAGTTGAACGTGCATTGCATATTACTTTAAAATATTTTATAAGTGATTTAAAAGTAATATTTAATACCAATTCATTTGAAGATTTGATGAGTCTCGGACACATTAAAGGAATTATAGCCCCTGTTTGGCTCCATTAATTTCTATTCCATTATATTTTATTTTTATCTCTTATTTTCAATCACACAATCTTTCATAAAATAATATTACACGTAAATAAAAAAATTTCCTTCTTTTTCAACCACTCATTTTTCAAAAAAATATTATTCTACACATTTTCATTTCTATAAAATAGGGCCAAACGGAGGCATAATATTGCACAGAAATTTAAAAGAGGAAAATTTTACTCAAATTGAAATCTCAAAACTCAATTTCTATGATTCAAAAATTTTTTTAATGATGAAATAAACAATCTTTTTATATTACATTTAATACATATAATTAATGTTTAATACATAAATTTAAACACCCATTAAAATTTTCAGATAGATGAATATGAAAAAAAATATCTATAATAACTCTAAATTTATATAATTCAAAATTTATCAAATGAAAATTTATTGAATCTAGATTCATGTAAATGTTAATTAATTGAGAATTAACAATACAAATTTCACGGATGACAATAATTTTTTAGTATTTATTATATGTCGAAAAATGAAAATGAGGCACTATTGAAGGATAATTGTTGAAATAATTGAGTTGTCGAGTAATTAAAATCGTCCAAAAAATTATATTTTAATATATTATAGATTATATATTATATAATTAATAGTAACTCTGACCGTTAGCACCGGCATCTAATGATAGAATCGATAAGACAACTCACGATTACTCTCCAATTGATGTCGATTGTAGAAAATGCAGGGAAGCTAACCCATTGTTACCCACACGACTTGACCAAAACCATTGAAACGCGTTTTCTAAATGTCTGAACAGCACAAAAAACACGAAGCCGCCCCCTTCCACTTGCCTATCCAATGCCAGTCCGTGCAAGCAACATCCAGCAAATTTCCCATGTTTGCCTAAACCGAAAAAGGCGTATTCATAAAAATAAAAAGTCAATTTTCAAAAGAAATAATATTTTATTCACTTTAATAAATTTATTTGTTAAAGAAATTTGTTTTACATTATTATTAGTTCGACCTCAACTTTACTATCTGACACACGACCATTTACTTCTTCCTCACGATATTTTTTAATCATGTTACGTAGACATAATATTTGATATAATATCATATGACAATCTATTATTGAACTATTTAAAAAACAATTAACTTTTTCAATCAATTACATCTTGTCAATGTTAACCGTTATGTCAACTACTTTTTGACAAAGTGGCATTATTAGTTTTTAAAACATTGGTTGTAACTTGAATAATAGTTTAGGGACTAATAGAGAAATTTTGACTCACGAGAGAAGGGTGTTTGGTAGGAATTTTTATGTGAAAATGTATTTTTAAATAGTAAATTGATGGGAAATGTGTGGTTGAAAAATAAGAAAAAGTTTTTGATTTACGTGTAATATTATTTTAATAGAAAATATGTGATTGAAAAGAAGAGAGAGAAAAATGCATTTTGATAAAAATGGGTGCCAAACAGGGCCAATTATCTAAATCCCCATTCAATGTATAGTGTTGCTTTCGGCCGAAAGTCCCTACGTGGAGCCCACAAGAATAAAACTGAAATAATTGACCCTTTTTGGCCATATAAATAATAAATAAAGAAAATTTCAATATTGGTCTTTAATAAGTTAAACCTCAAATTCTCATTATAGTTTCACATCAACATCCATGACAAAAACCCTTCAATTTTTACTGTGTAATCATTTTAAAAATATGATTAAGCCCCTGTTTTGTAAGAATTAAATTAAGATTTTAATATATACTAAAGTTCAATAATCAATTTTAACCACATATTTCATAAAATTCAAAACTTTTTCACCACACATTTCATCAATCTTTTATCAAAATCTACTAAAAAATTTTATTTTAATCCCCACCAAATAAGTTCTAAATTTAAGTTTCTAGGTAAGTGCTCATGTTGGAAAACAAAATTTAAAAGTTGGGTGAAATTTAAAAG
>NW_019261263.1:4273-5996 GCF_002742605.1 Olea europaea var. sylvestris | reverse complement strand
TTTTTTTTTTTTTTTTTTTTTTTGTGTAAAAAAATGTTCATGTTTTTGAGATGGATCTGGATTTTTTGTGGTGAATAATAGGAACCGCAGATGGCTTCTAAGCGGATCTTGAAGGAGCTCAAGGATCTTCAGAAGGATCCTCCTACCTCTTGCAGCGCTGGTATAGAACCAACATTTCAAGAACCCAAAAAAAAAAAAAAATGGAAAAAAAGAAAACAAACATTTTTTTTTCTCTTACGTTTATGCAACTGGGTTTTTTTAAAGAAGAAAGTTTTCTATTTGCTTATGATTGTTATTGATTTCGATCTTTCAGCTTGTATTTGGTTCATTTTCCTAAAGCAGATGTGGACAATTTAGTGTTTTTTGTTAAAGTGGAGCTTGATTACAATGAGATAGTTGTTTTTTGTTGCAATAGGTGAAATCTTTTATTCCTTGTTCTAGGTGATTTTGATCATCGATTATTTATACTACAATTGGAGTTTTCAATTTTGAAAAGCAATCACAGGGAGTACAACATCAGAAATGTTGTCTTAAGAAAATAATCCAAACTCAGTATTATCATTCCTAATTAATCTCGATCTGGTCGTTGTTGATAAGAGTTGATATGTGATTGGACGCTTGCTTCTCTTGATCATGTTCAAAAGCTTTATAGGCATTCGACTAATTGATGACCCTGAGATTCATGGAACTAATCCTGCCTTTATATGTGCAACCAGGGACATGGGCCACCTGCTGAGCCACATGGCCATGTTTCGATAAGTGTTTACATTACCAAACAATCTACTTCCAAATTTTCATACTTTAAGTTGTTAAATATTCTTGTTGAGAATTGATGATCTATCGAGTTTTACCCCTCTTGGTTCTGTAATGTGCTAGAGAATTCCTTATAATCTGGAACCCTTTATAGTTTATTTCTTTGAACTTTTTCACGAGGATGCATACCCTCGAAGTTAGGGATTTTGTGATGAAGGTGCTCTAGATTCTAATTTTCTGTTACATATTTGCTCTCCCTATTTGTGCATATTTCAGGTCCTGTTGCTGAAGACATGTTTCATTGGCAAGCCACAATCATGGGTCCTCCAGATAGTCCATATACCGGTGGGGTTTTCCTAGTCACTATCCATTTCCCTCCAGATTACCCTTTCAAGCCACCTAAGGTGATTTACATGCTCTAGTCGTCCTGCAACATTTGGATTTTTCGCCTTTTCTTTTTGGTAATAGACAATACCATTTGAGTTTCTTATACATCCATCATGATGAGTTTTGCAGGTTGCTTTTAGGACAAAAGTTTTCCATCCAAATATTAATAGCAATGGAAGCATATGCCTTGACATATTGAAGGAGCAGTGGAGCCCTGCCCTAACTATTTCCAAGGTTAGTATTCCCTTCGGCAAATGCCCTATTTCTTGAATCAATCTAGCCTCTGTAGAAATATTACAAGGAAAAATGGTGTAATGCTAGTTTGTGAAAGTTATGGCACAATCACCCTCGAAATTCAACTAATTGCTTATCTTCTGATTTTGCCCTCAACATTTATGAAAATGTAATGACTGAATAGATCATTTCTTAATTGCATTCCTTGAGACTTTCCAATTAAAAAGTGCAAGGAAGTTGAAATATTTTATGATTCCCAAATTCAGGTGTTGCTTTCAATTTGTTCGCTGTTGACGGACCCAAATCCAGATGATCCTTTGGTGCCCGAGATTGCTCACATGTACAAGAC
>NW_019261263.1:0-3569 GCF_002742605.1 Olea europaea var. sylvestris | reverse complement strand
GTGTTGCTTTCAATTTGTTCGCTGTTGACGGACCCAAATCCAGATGATCCTTTGGTGCCCGAGATTGCTCACATGTACAAGACAGACAGGAGCAAGTATGAGACCACTGCAAGGAGCTGGACTCAGAAGTATGCCATGGGCTAACTCTGTTTCAGGCCTTTAACTTTCAAAATGCTTTAATCTTTAAATTTTCTGCTTGAATTAATTTAATCTGTCTTTCATGTCCTGTATCGAATTAACTAGAGGTCCAATATGTACCGTCAAGAGAAGGAAAGATATACTTTGTTTTTGGAATGCTTGTGTATGTATAGTTTGAACAAATGATATTTCACATTTATATTTCTAAGTACTTCTTTGGTGCTGCAGCCAAAAGTATGTAACATTTCTGCTTTTGCTGGGATTTCGTAGAGCATCCTAATCTGCAGTGTTCTTTCTGGTGGGATTTTCGTGTTTAAACTGCTGCCCTGCTATTTTTATAATGATCCCTATATAAATAATTGATTGTGAAGCGACCGCGAGAATTAAATTTCCCTGGTTTGCTTTGAGGATTGTCCAGCCTATAAGAAAAACAGTTCCTTTTTGTTCTGCTTATTGAATTCTTCATTTTTCATTCATACTGTAAACATGCTCTTGCAGTTTTGCCACCACTGAGTTAACATAGGCATCTCCTTCCATGTCCCGAGGATATCCTTGTAACCAAACTGGACCAAACACCTATAATTTCCCGAAATTGAACCTTTCCATTGTCATTGTTTTAAATCTTGGTTATTAAATTCATATAAAATGGTTTAGTTTTAATTTTTAAACATTTTATTATAGTTGCTCAATGATTTATAGCAATGAGTAATGGAACAAGAGCTAGATTCTAGTTGGCTAATTTTTTTTTTTTTAAAGAGAGAATAATGTTACATAATCAATAATTTAGTGCATTAAATGAGATTAAGTATTCAAATTGTGCTCGACAAGATTTATGGTGTAAGGTTCATTTATCATTGAATCAGCAATGTTTTCACCTTACAAAGTGAATATCATCAACTGACTAAATTCTTGAAACATAAAAATGGCTTAAGGGTCCGTTTAACTGCAAAGATGGAGAAGACAAACCAATTTCTTGTAAGTTAGATGAGGGACCGTTTAACTGCAAAGGTGGAGAAGACAAATCAATTTCTTGTAAATTAGAAAAGAAAAAATCATCAAAACCATAGGGATACATTTTCCATGGAATTGATTAAAAACGTGCTTTAAGAGTTCATTTAATTGCAAGAATGGTGAAAAAAAAAACTAATTTTAGGAATTTGAATTGTCTAAAACTTGTTTTATTGGGAATTGTCAATTAAGGGACTATTTGATAAGCTCCTTTTCCATGGAAAATAGAAATCGATTTCCACCAAAAACCAAAAATGCATGTTTGATAGGTTTTTTTCTAGGCAATTCATTTTCCCACTTTCATGCCACCTCAGCCATTTTCCACATAATTAATGAAAATGATTCTTTTTCTAGGCTGTTGGCCGATTTTTATTTTTATTTTTTTGCAATGGAAACAAATTCCATTCCTAATTGTAAAAAATATATTTTCCTTTAATTGACAATTTTCATATAAAACAAAGTCAAAAAAACAGCAAAAAGATAGATGATTTTTTTATTTTTTTATTTGTTTTTTGCAATAGAAACAAATTCTATCCCCAATACTAGTCAATTCTATACCTCTACTAAACAATTTTCATTTAAAATAAAGTCAAACGAACACTAAAAAATTCTTTTATTTCAACATTTTTAATGTGAAAAATTATACCGACCAAACATAATAATTGACAATTCTCAGTAAAACAATTTCTAGGCAATTCAATTGCCTAAAATTCGTTTTCTTTCCACCCAAATTTCATCATTGCAATCAAACGGACCCTTAATGTGTTTGATTGGTATAATTTTCCACCTCAAAAATGTTGAAATTTTAAATTTTTTGATGTTCGTTTGGCTTTATTTTTCATGAAAATTGTCAATTAAATAAATAAAACTTTTTACAATTGTCCTTAGAATTTGTTTCCATTACCAAAAATAAATAAAAGAACATGGAAAAGCCATTTCCCACCAAAACCATAGGAATAGGTTTCCACCAATTCATGAAATTTGAGGTCACGTGGGGGAAAGAGATTAAATTTCATGGAAAACTCTCCCAATCAAACAACAAAAAGATAGAAAAGTGGAAAAAAATTTCCTTTTTCCATATCAAACAGGGCATAAGTGTTTGTGTTTTAGAATTCGAATTTCATTTCCACTTTAGTATTCAACAGGCAAAGTCAAAAAACGAATTCCTCAGATGTGACATTTTCATGAAATTCACTCCAATCAAATGGACCCTAAGGTTTTTGCATTTTTCTATTTCATCATTTTATTATTTATAGTTTCTGTCCATGGCAAAGTAATTTATGTTACTCTTCCTAAGAATAATGGTGAACTTTTTTGGTCCCATCTTTAAAATATTCTTCTTCTTTCTTTGAGGAAATCATTAAATTTTAGCTTTTCAGGATAATTAGTTGAGAAATAGCTTTGGTCAATATAAATTTAGGGCTGGGCTTTGTGGGCTATTTCCAAATTGGAATATAATTTCTGGACCTCACTAGTTTTTTTAACTGGGCCATATATGTAACCACAAACATCTTGGGCAACTTACACAAATACACTCAAAATTGGGGCCTATTTAAAATTAAATGTAAGATATGGGGTTGAAAAATAAATACATCAAATTACACCTTAAGGAAGTATTTCACTCGTTATTAATCAAACATTAATCATTTCGTAAACAGAAAACTGAAGAAAAATCCCTATGACCACCCAACACCAACAAAAATCAAAACCAAAAATAAAAACCAAAACACAATTTTTTATGGGGATGGACAAAACTTCCGAACCGAATCTACCCGACCGAACAGGACTTGAATTGAACTGAACCAAACCACGATTCTTCTTAAGTTAAATACTCAAATAAGTATCTGAATCAAGAACCGACAGATTTGATTTGGTTCTCAGTTCTAGATCAAAAATTTAAGAATTGAATATCCTCAATTTTTTTAATTTTATTTATTTTAAATAAGCCAAATTATTTTCTTTTTTTTCGAAATAAATTTACTAACTAGTAAATTTAGCTTAAATCCAAAAATATAATTTTCCTACTTCTAATTTTCAGTCCAAGTCCAAATTAATCAAATTAACTTAAATTTTATCCAAATCTGTTGTTTTACTATAGTGTTGTTTCTATTGTTCTAGAAAAATCGAATTGAAGCTTGACAGCGCCACTTTTAATTATTGTGAGCTCGCTATCTTTCTCTTCCTACAATTTTAACAATCAAATTTATGAAGAACACAACAAAGAGAGACATAAAAAAACACATAATATTGGATTGAGTTAATTTATAAAAGTTTATATTGAACATGTCATTAGTTAGATTAATGCAACTTTGTAAATATTAAAAAAATTAATTATAGTACAGAACTCAAGAATCGAATAGAACCAAACTGAACCAAATGGAACCGAATCTGAACGGTTCCATAATTAAATTTGAACCCAATGG
>NW_019261262.1:0-1025 GCF_002742605.1 Olea europaea var. sylvestris | reverse complement strand
GTTTACGTGTAATATTATTGAAATAAAAAATATGTGATTGAAAAGAACAGAAAGAAAAATACATTTTGAAAAAAAAAATGTTTACCAAGCGAGCGGGACCTACATTTTATTTTTCTTGTCAGAAAATACATAAATACAAATCAACAATACGATGATTTCAGGTGCAATTGCAGGACTTTCAACAAAATTTCAATTAAATCACTAAATTTTAATTTCTATCAAATTAAAATTTAATTTCAAATTTCATTACTTTGTCACAATCCATTGCTCATCGTCCCCCTAAATTGAAGGAAATTGCATAGTAGGCGGTCATTTCGTAATTTGATCATTCCATGACAACTGATAAGAATAATCATTAGACTGATAACTCAATTGTTATTATTAAGGAATTGTGAAAAGGAGCAGAAAATGTGGACTTTAAACTATTCTATAATGATCGACGTAAAAATGCAACAAAATTAACAAAGTCAACGAGTTCATGTGGGCAAAACAAAGAACGCACAAAATCTCATTCGAAGGAGCAACTCGATCAGGCAAGCATTTAACAGGATCTTTTTGAGGTTTTTGTTGATGCAACTTTTTAAGGGAAAAATTGGCCTACAAAAATTATGTCATAACCGCATTGCTATGTATACTAAACTCCTTAGACTCAAGAGGGGGGATTTAGAGAGAGCAAAACAAGGGTTCGAAGAAGAAGATGGAAGGAGGGAAGTTTGTTCTACGAGTTTGCTTAATAATTCTTCATCTATTTTCACTTTTGATTCTCAAATTCTAGTGGTGCATTATTATTTTGCTTTGTGTTTTTTAGATTCAATGACAAACTAATTTTTATGGTTTGATTTTTATTCTTGAAATATACTTGATGCTTTTGTGTTCCTGTTGATTTTAATACTAGCATATTTTTTTATCGTTTGATTTTAATTCCCAAGTTTTGACGTAAAATATTATCGTGCTTTAGTTTTCGTTGTTAATTTTAGCCTATATTTGCCCCCCCCAGTTCTTCAAATTCATTTTGTTTCTAACTC
>NW_019261261.1:0-1025 GCF_002742605.1 Olea europaea var. sylvestris | reverse complement strand
CTAAAACACATGATGAAAGAAATAGCATGGATAAGATTCCTTATGCTTCAGCGATAGAATCTATCATGTGTGTGATGCTATGTACGAGACCAAATGTTTCATATGCTCTAAGTGCTAGGAATAGATTTGAAGCAAACCCTGGTGAGAAATGCTAGATAGCGGTTAAGAACATTCTTAAGTATTTGAGAATGACTAAAAATGTGTTCTTGATCTATGGAGGAGATGAACTAAAGGTTCATGGGTATACTGATGCTAGCTTTGAACCTGACAAGGATGATAGTAAGTCTCCATCTGATATCAACAATGAAGCAGTCAGTTAGAAAACTCCAAACAGGAGACAATCGCTAATTCAACAACAGAAGCCGAGTACATTGCTGTTTCTGAAGTAGCGAAGGAAGCTATCTGGATCAAGAAGTTCATTAATGAACTGGGAGTCGTTCCTATCATTGTTGATCACATACCTTTTTATTGTGATAACAATGGAGCCATCACACAAGCGAAGGAACCGAGGTCTCATCAACGATCTAAACATGTGCTAAGGCGATATCATCTCATCAGGGAGATTATACAAAGAAATGATGTGAAGATAGAGCGAGTTCCCACAAATGATAATATTGAAAATCTATTGACAAAGCCGTTCTCACAACAGAAACATGATCGTCATGTGGACGCTTATGGTACTAAATACATGAGTGATTGGATCTAGTGCAAATGAGAATTTATAAGTGTTATGCCCTAGATCCAATCGATTTAGATTGTAAATACTTTTAATATGTTTAATGCATTTATTTTTGAAAAGATCTATTATTTATTTAAATTAATATTCTAATAAATAATATTAAATAATAGAGACCGAATATTTAAATTTAAGTAATTTGTTAATCACAAGGAGTTATGATCGTGATATGCAAATTACATATGATTGGATCTTGAATAATCCATGGTCACAAGTAATAACGAGATATGGATGTCGTTATTAGGGATAGACCATTGTGTATGGCATTTCTTACTTGTGAAGAAAGCAA
>NW_019261260.1:0-1025 GCF_002742605.1 Olea europaea var. sylvestris | reverse complement strand
CGATTCCAATCAAATTAGACTAGCAATTCGCCAAAAATGAACAAACCCGAAGTTATCATGAAATCAAAAACCACTTTTCATTGCTCGATTTCAATCGAATTAGACTAGCAATTCGTCAAAAATGAACAAACTTGAAGTTATCATAAAATCAAAAATCACTTTTCGTTGGCTTGATTCCAATTGAATTAGACTCTTAATTCGCCAAAAATGAACAGCCCCCAAGTAATCTTGAAATAAAAAATTGAGTTTTATTCATTAGCTCGATTCCAATCGAATTCGAGTAGTAATTCGCCAAAAATGAACAAATTTGAAGTTATCATGAAATCAAAAATCACTTTTCATTTGCTCGATTCCAGTTGAATTAAACTAGCAATTCGTAAAAAATGAACAAACCTGAAGTTATCATGAAATCGAAAACAACTTTTCATTTGCTCGGTACCAATCGAATTAAAATAGCAGTTTGCCAAAAACGAGCAAACCCGATGCTATCGTGAAATCAAAAACCATTTCACACTGGCTCAATTCCAATCGAATTAGACTTGCAATTCGACAAAAAATGAACAAACCCGAAGTTATCATGAAATCAAAAACCACTTCTCATTGCCTTGATTCCAATCGAATTAGACTAGCACTTCACCAAAAACGAACAAACCCGAAGTTATCATGAAATCAAAAAACACTTTTCATTGGCTCGATTCCAATCGAATTAAACTAGTAATTCGTCAAAAATGGAAAAACCCGAAGTTATCATTAAATCAAAAATCAATTTTCATTGGCTCGATTCCAATCGAATTACACCAGTAATTCGCCAAAAATGAACAAACCTGAAGTTGTCTTAAAATCAAAATCTACTTTTCATTGGCTCGATTCTAATTAAATTAGACTAGCAACTCGCCAGAAATGAACAAACCTGTAGTTATCAAGAAATCAAATCAACTTTTCATTGGCTCGATTCCTATCGAATTAGACTTGCAATTCGCCAAAAACGAACAAACCCGAAGTTATCACGAAATTAAAAATCACTT
>NW_019261259.1:0-1025 GCF_002742605.1 Olea europaea var. sylvestris | reverse complement strand
ACCGTTTTGGGTTTAGCTCACGATTTCGTAATGACGTATTAAGGTTTTCGACCATTTTTTAAAGAACGATAACTCGCATATTTAGAACTCTTGGATTGTCGATGTTCGAAGAAATGATCGTAACTTTTGCAGACGGTGTCCGTTTTGGGACCATAAGTACTTTTCGAAAATGTAGCGACCCTTCTGGATTGAACTCACCACTTCGTCGTAACGTATGAGGGATTTTAACTATTTTTTGAGGAACGTGCACCTTCATATTTGGACTGACGGCGTTCGAAGAATTGAGCATAGCTTTTGCACACAGTGTCCGTTTTTGAGACCATAAGTATTTTTCGGAAATGTAGCGACCGTTTTGGGTTTAGCTCATGATTTCGTAATGACATATTAAGGTTTTCGACCATTTTTAAAGAACGACAACTCGCATATTTGGAACTCTTGGATTGTCGACCTTCGAAGAAATGATCTTAACTTTTGCAGACGGTGTCCGTTTTGGGACCATAAGTACTTTTCGGAAAATAGCGACCCTTCTGGATTGAACTCACAACTTCGTCGTGACGTATGAGTGATTTTAACCATTTTTTGAGGAACGTGCACCAGCATATTTGGACTGACGGCGTTCGAAGAATTGAGCATAGCTTTTGCAGACAGTGTCCGTTTTTGGGAACATAAGTACTTTTCGGAAATGTAGCGAACGTTTTGGGTTTAGCTCACGATTTCGTAATGACGTATTAAGGTTTTCGACCATTTTTTAAAGAACGATAACTCGCATATTTGGAACTCTTGGATTGTAGACCTTCGAAGAAACGATCGTAACTTTTGCAGACGGTGTATGTTTTGGGACCATAAGTACTTTTCGGAAATTAGTGACCCTTCTGGATTGAACTCACAACTTCGTCGCGACGTATGAGGGATTTTAACCATTTTTTGAGGAACGTGCACCTGCATATTTGGACTGACGGCGTTCGAAGAAATGAGCATAGCTTTTGCAGACAGTGTCCGTTTTCGGGACCATAATTACTTTTCGG
>NW_019261258.1:0-1025 GCF_002742605.1 Olea europaea var. sylvestris | reverse complement strand
ATGTTCTAATAACATAACATTTAAGGATGAAAAATTAATTAAAAGATCAAAAAGTTTTAAAATACCTAATAAAAACCAGTTAGCAGAAATCAACAAAATAAAAGAAATAAAATTATATAGAAATGCTAAAAATATGAAAATAGAAAGGAAATATTATAATGGAAGAGAACATATAAATGGACCGAATATATTAATTGATACAGGAGCCAGTGAATGTCATATAGTTTCAATTAAAATAAAGGATTAATAACTCATAAAACTGAGACATATAAGTATGTAAATTTTGATAGACAAGAACATATTGCAAATTTGGAAATAAAGGTACCAATAAAAATACGAGGAATAAATCTTTTAGTACCATATTACATAGATAGAAGTATGGATATAAACCCTCATATACTTTTGGGAATGAGCTTTCTAAATGGATTAGAAAATTATAGTATAAAAAGAGAAGGATTATATATTGTTCATAACGGGCACACTACACTATGTAAAAAGAATTAGATGAATAATCAGATAAGTTTTTCATTAGTTGTATATATACAAATTACTATTGTAGAAACAAATATAACAACTTGTGCGTTAATTGATACAGGAAGTGATATAACAATATTTAAAAGTTTTTAATAAAATCATGGAACAAAAATAGTAACATAAAAATAACTAGAGTAACAGGAGAAAGTATTCAGATAATTAATAGTGCTGATAAAGTAAATATAATTCTTGGAAATAAACAAGTTACAATAAATAAAGTATATAACTATGATGAACTAGAATGTATATTATTAGGAAATGACTTTATACAACAATTTCAATAATATAAACAAAATAATTATATGATAATGCTACAAACATCTTGTGGACACTTATTAAAGATTCCTAGATAATTTAAACCTTATAGAATTCAGTCAACCCAACATGGTGATAAATGAGAGAAAAAACCAATCATAAATAATGAAATAAAAAATAAAAGAATAATATGTAAAAAAAGTTCTAAAAACAGGAATAGAAATGAATATAGAAAA
>NW_019261257.1:0-1025 GCF_002742605.1 Olea europaea var. sylvestris | reverse complement strand
GCTTGGATTGTCGGCATACGAAGAATTGAGCGTAACTTTTGCACATGGTGTCTGTTTTGGCCTCATAAGTACTTTTTGGAATTGTAGCGACCGTTTTGGATTGAACTCACCACTTCATCGTGACATATGAGGGATTTTGGCCATTTTTCAAAGGAATGAGTACTTGCATATTTGGAACGCTTGGATTGTCGGCGTAAGAAGAATTGAGCGTAACTTTTGTACACGGTGTCCGTTTTGGGCCCATAAGAACTTTTCAGAAATGTAGCGACCATTTTTGATTGAACTCACCACTTCGCCGTGACGTATGATGGATTACGGCCATTTTTCGAAAGAATGAGCACTTGCATATTTGGAACGGTTGGATTGTCGACGTACGAAGAATTGAGCGTAACTTTTACGCACGGTGTCCGTTTTGGGCCCAGAAGAACTTTTTGGAAATGTAGCGGCCATTTTTTATTGAACTCACAACATCAACGTGACGTACGCGGGATTTTGGTGATTTTTTGAAAGAATGAGCACTTGGATATTTAGAACGCTTGGAGAGTCGGCGGACGAAGAATTGAGCGTAACTTTTGCACACGGTGTCCGTTTTGGGCCCATAAGAACTTTTTGGAAATGTTGCGACCGTTTTGGATTGAACTCACCACTTCGTCATGACGTATGAGGGATATCAGCCATTTTTCAAAAGAATGAGCACTTGCATATTTGGAACGCTTGGATTGTCGGCGTATGAAGAGTTGAGCGTAACTTTTGCACACGGTGTCCGTTTTTGGCTCATAAGTACTTTTTAGAAATTTAGCGACCGTTTTGGATTGACCTTACCACTTCGTCGTGACGTACGAGGGATTTTGTCCATTTTTCGAAAGAATGAGCACTTGCATATTTAGAACGCTTGGATTGTCGGCGTAAGAAGAATTGAGCGTAACTTTTGCACACGGTGTTCGTTTTTGGCCCATAAGAACGTTTTTGAAATGTAGCGACCGTTTTGGATTGAACTTACCACTTCGTCGTGACGTACGAGGGAT
>NW_019261256.1:0-1025 GCF_002742605.1 Olea europaea var. sylvestris | reverse complement strand
GTTGGCGTACGAAGAATTCAGCGTAACTTTTTCACACGGTGTCTGTTTTGGGCCCATAGGTACTTTTTAGAAATGTAGCGACCATTTTGGATTGAACTTAAGACATCGTCGTGACGTATGAGAGATTTCGGCCATTTTTGGAAAGAAAGAGCACATGCATGTTTGGAACTCTTGGATAGTCTGCGTACGAAGAATTGAGCGCAACTTTTGCACACGGTGTCCGTTTCGGGCCCATAAGTACTTTTTGGAAATGTAGCAACCGTTTTGGATTGAACTCATAACGACGTATGAGGGATTTTAGCGATTTTTCGAAAGAATGAGCACTTGCATATTTGGAACGCTTAGATAGTCGGCGTACGAAGAATTGAGCGCAACTTTTGCACACGGTGTCCGTTTCGGGCCCATAAGTACTTTTTGGAAATTTAGCGACCCTTTTGGATTGAACTTAAGACTTCGTCGTTACGTATGAGGGATTTCGGCCATTTCTGGAAAGAATGAGAACATGCATATTTGGAACGCTTGGATAGTTGGCATACGAAGAATTCAGCGTAACTTTTGCACACGGTGTCCGTTTCGGGCCCATAAGTACTTTTTGGAAATGTAGCGACCGTTTTGGATTGAACTCACAACTTCGTCGTGACGTATGAGGGATTTTAGCTATTTTTCGAAAGAATGAGCACTTGCATATTTGGAACTCTTGGATAGTCGGCGTACGAAGAATTCAGCGTAACTTTTGCACACGGTGTCCGTTTCGGGCCCATAAGTACTTTTTGGAAATGTAGCAACCGTTTTGGATTGAACTCAAGACTTGTTCGTGACGTATGAGGGATTTTGGCGATTTTTCGAAAGAATGAGCGCTTGCATATTTGGAACTCTTGGATAGTCGGCGTACGAAGAATCGAGCGTAACTTTTGCAAACGGTGTCCGTTTCGGGCCCATAAATACTTTTTGGAAATGTAGCGACCGTTTTGGATTGAACTCAAGACTTCTTCTTAACGTATGAGGGATTTCGGTGATTTTTTGAA
>NW_019261255.1:0-1025 GCF_002742605.1 Olea europaea var. sylvestris | reverse complement strand
TGGTATCCAAAAGCAATAAGCACAAATTCAAGAAAGAAAAAACAGAATGGAATAAAGAAAAAGAGAAGGGAAAAAGAAGACACGAGTACCTCATCTAACATGTTAATAAGTTTAGCTTTCTTCATCAGAATCTCCTGTCTTTGAGCAGTTGTAAGTTCAGTTTCACAACCCTTAATGCCAAAGGCCTGAACATTGACACCTGTCGATTCTTTGATTATCTTCCGTTTCTCTGCTGCCTCTCCGGCCCCCACACCACAGATTTTTGTGCCTTTTCCGACGACTACGAGCTCATCGAGAAGCTGTTGAGCAGCCTTAAGATATTTGGATCCCAAAATCACACTTTGCAGATTACTGACTCCATTAGACCCAGCAGAGAGCGATGAAGATGAACCAGGTTTCGGTGGTATAATGATATCATGATTTGTAGGAAGAGACCTATAGCCTATCTGTTCAGGTGAAAGGGTCAAAGATAACTCTTGTGGTTTCGGTGACACCGCGGGCCTTAGGGAACCACCGTCCTTAGTGTCACCGGAATTGATTGCAGCCACCCCAGAAGATAAGTTCTGTTGATTTACACCACCGGCTTGATCAACCGACTTCCATAGATTGTAGTGGACACGAGGGATTGTACCATGGGAGGCTTGAATTTCTTGCTGGCCAAGAACTGAGGAATGGTTGTGATAGTACGTATTGGGCGATCCAACGGCTGCAGAAAGTGGGACACCAACAAAGTGGTGAGACTGAGGCAGCGGGGCGTGAGATATCTGTGCAGTGGTGACCGCGTGTCCCTCCATGGCGGCGGAGTTAAAAAAGAGCATGTTGGCCGGTTTCTGTACTGTTGTATTGTCAGAATACCCTACATAATTAGGGTTCATCAGAAAAAGTGTCTGTAGACCATCAGCTTGGATTTCTGAGCTTCCTTGGTAGTACATGGCTGTAAATTTCAACAAAATAAATAGATTTTGTAGCTATAAATTCCTTTCAGAATCATTCACCAAACATCCTTAAAAATCGGCTTTTTACTT
>NW_019261254.1:0-1025 GCF_002742605.1 Olea europaea var. sylvestris | reverse complement strand
CTTTAGGCCAATCTTGAAACTTTGTCTCTTATATGTTGCACTAGAAATCTTGTCCCATGGAGCTTGGACAATTCATTGCATGGCTTCCTTGATCTTCTTTGCTCTTTATATTTTTATTGACCATCTGGAACAAGTAAATGGTAGTTTATATTTCTCATCATTCCTTCCCTCTTCGAAATAATTGGACCTGAATCTTCACCTCAGTAATGCATTTTGCGTTTACAACTCCTTGATGAATTTTCCTAGTAATAAACTCAACACTCTAACCTTTTTTTCCTTTCAAATTCTCTAAGGATAATACTAATAAGAATACTCCATAAAGGACTCAAGAAAGAAATATTAGAAGAATGAAAAACACCTTGACGCCAACTAAAATGAACCTTGTTGTAGGATGTACTCTCCAACCCACACTAGATTCGTTATAAGCCCAAGATAACTAAAATTAGAACATGACGAAATGATTTCTTGAATCAAGAATCAAAGTTTGAAGGAATTAATGCTAGAAAGATTGAAAATCTCTTATAAATTCAGGATAATTCAATTGAGAACAAGATTGTAAGTGAAAATTTCACTTTATAAGTAATCTCTCAAAATAGTGTCTTGATTTTTTACAGTGAATAAAACATTATATAGGCAGACTCAATTACTAAATAACTTGTAAAGAAACTAGATAAACTTAAATAGAGTTTGATTTTACTAAAAGAAGAGATAAACATGATAAAATAACAAACGAATTAAAGTAACTTAAAATAGAAAAATGCAAAAGGAAAATAGTGAAATATTTCCCAAAAAATTTGCCAAACTCATATAACAAAAATGTGTAGAATCAAAAACACTTTCGAATTGTACTCACGGAAGAAAATCCGACAATCGAGCGAAAAGTTATGTATGTTTTTATACATCCTTCTTATTCCACTTTAGCTCAAATTAATTATACTAAGCTTGGGTCTTCCTTCATGCCCATCTTGAAACTTTGTCTCTTATTTGTTGCACTTGAACTCTCATCCCACATAGCTTGAGCAATT
>NW_019261253.1:0-1025 GCF_002742605.1 Olea europaea var. sylvestris | reverse complement strand
GGTGAATAAACTTAGTAGATTTACAAGTAATCTAAACCGTGATCATTGGAAGACTTTGATTAGGGTTCTAAGGTACTTGAAGTATACCTTAACCTATGGATTACACTTCACAAAATATCCTGTGGTACTAAAAGGATATTGTGATGCGAGTTGGATATTTGATATGAAGGATTACAAGTTCATTAGTGGTTATGTATTCACCATTGGTGGAGCAGCTGTATCATGAAAATCAACAAAGCAAACGTACATAGCTCGATCAACGATGGAATCTGAGTTTATTACTTTGGATAAAGTTGGAAAAGAAGCAGAATGGTTTCGAAATTTCTTATAAGATGTTCCATGTTGGCCCAAGCCAGTACCTGCTATAAGTATACATTGTGATAGTCAATCAGCAATTGGAAGGGCTCGAAGCAGCATGTATAATGGTAAGTCTAGACGTATTCATCGTAGGCACAACACCATTAAGCAACTGATCTCAAATGGCGTTATCTCTATAGATTATGTGAAATCAAAGGAGAATATTGCGGATCCACTTACGAAAAGTTTCCCTAGAGATCAAGTGCGTTGCCTATCAAGAGGAATGAGATTAAAGCCTACTGCGTAAGAGTTTTTGTAATGGTAACTCTACCTTGTTGACTGGAAATCCCAAGATCTTGGTTCAAAGGGACAACTAAGTTGTGAAGGTTCCATGAAGCACTTAGGAAATTAGAATTCTTAACTCATTCCTATGATACTAAAGTACTTTCTGTAGAGTGGATAGAGGTTAAAATTATCTTTTAATGATTCCTATATCTTGATTAAGTCAAATGAAGTGGGGCAGAATACTCTTAATAGGAGATCGCCTATGTAAGTGTGAAGTCGGGCCTCTTCGATAAGAATTGTTTAAGGTTTGAATTCTCTAAACACTTATGAAACCAAAAAGGGTTCATGGCCAAAATGAATCAAGTCATGAGAACTAAGTACAGAATAGGGAAGATATCTGTGTGAGTACTGTTGTCTTGACTTACACCAAAGGTTGAGTGGTT
>NW_019261252.1:24824-25444 GCF_002742605.1 Olea europaea var. sylvestris | reverse complement strand
AAAAAGTCTAGTAGGAGACTAGTGGTATCTACGGTAGTAGGATGCTACAGGAGGCCTAGTAGGCTAGAGGTATATACGGCAGTAGATCGTGAGACTGTGATAGCGGGTCTTAGTGAATACAAGAGTTGAAATTGCTATGTATTTCCTGAATTGTCTATAGTGGAGGTAACTAGCTTGATCTCGGAGTTTTTTCCACGTTAGGTTCCTCTGTCATCAAATTCTGTGTTCTTTACTTTCAAGCAATTTATTACAAACTGCGGTATTCAAACATATGGTTAATTGAATTTTATGCTTAATCATCTAGAAACTAATTAAAAGTGACATGTTTGCATTAATTAGTCAATTTCCCACGTAAGGTCGAACTAATCGGTAATCTAGAACGTAAACTTGGTAACACTAAAATTTGAATAAATGATCACAACGTCCCGCGAACTTTCAAGTGCTATCATAGCGTTCTTGGCAAGACTTTTTACAAACCAATTCAGGTCTACATTTTGTGTCACTGTCCTATCTGGTCTAGTCGAGGCCATCAAACATAGGTAGTCGAAATGATGCCTCACCTCAATCGAGGTGTCATGTAGAGATCGATCCTCCATAGCCTAGGCGAGGTGCTACCAACT